>NC_091459.1:61838024-62062671 GCF_027789765.1 Dendropsophus ebraccatus
CGCGGATCGGCACCGTTCCAAAGTGCGGTCCGGCGGATTTGGACCGGGTCATGGTAACCGATTTGCCCCAAACTCCCTAGGTAGATAGCCCTACATGTGCCCTTTCGAACGATGGTAGTCTTATTAGTGTGGCCCCAGGAGAAACGGAGATACGCGGGGCCAAAGTAGTTCATGGTAACCGATTTGCCCCAAACTCCCTGGGTAGATAGCCCTATATGTGCCCTTTCGAACGATGGTAGTCTTATTAGTGTGGCCCTAAGAGAACCGGAGATACGCGGGGCCAAAGTAGGTCAAGATTTGGCCGCGAAGGTCCACTTTGGCCCGGTACCGAGCAGCCGCCTTTCGTGGCGTACAAAATTAAAGCCACTCACTTTGTAGAGGAGACTTGGGGCTCCACGAGGGGTGGTGAAAGCTAGTCTCTAGCCCCAAGGGTTCGGGAGATATAGGGCCGCAAAGTCGGTCCACATTCCCTATGGCGTTTCCCATGTTAAAGTTTCCCTATGGAGATTCCAATGTTAAATTTTCACCGGGACGAGGTCCACTTCTCCCGGTACTGTGACCCGGGTATAAGAGTGAGCCACACGCCCTTTGGTGAGCTCGTAGGGGAGGACTTGGGCTCTGCAACAACACCAGAAACGAGTCTCTAGCCCGAAAGGCACGCGAGATATAGAGACGCAAAGTCGGTGAAATTTCCTATGGCGATTTCAATGCATTTGACACTTAGACGATTTTTCATGCGGTTCCGCGCACTTGTTCCGCGGCCACGGGCCCGCCGTAGCTCCAATCCTGACACATTTTGGCACACATAACTAGAGATACTTGGCTTTCGAATGAGCCCGGGCTCGAATTTTTGTCACCCCGGGAAGGTGCATCGGGTGGGGGCATGTCGGTTTTGGTTTTGCCGCTCCTCGGCCGTGCAAGTGCGGAGCCTGCCCTTCCTAGAGGTAAGAGCCAAGTGTCCTGGGAGCTCCGCGAGCCTATCCGCGGATCTTTAGGTGCCTTGGCCGCGGAGCGGCACCGTTCCAAAGTGCGGTCCGGCGGATTTGGACCGGGTCATGGTACCGATTTGCCCCAAACTCCCTAGGTAGATAGCCCTACATGTGCCCTTTCGAACGATGGTAGTCTTATTAGTGTGGCCCCAGGAGAACCGGAGATACGCGGGGCCAAAGTAGGTCATGGTAACCGATTTGCCCCAAACTCCCTGGGTAGATAGCCCTATATGTGCCCTTTCGAACGATGGTAGTCTTATTAGTGTGGCCCTAAGAGAACCGGAGATACGCGGGGCCAAAGTAGGTCAAGATTTGGCCGCGAAGGTCCACTTTGGCCCGGTACCGAGCAGCCGCCTTTCGTGGCGTACAAAATTAAAGCCACTCACTTTGTAGAGGAGACTTGGGGCTCCACGGGGGTGGTGAAAGCTAGTCTCTAGCCCCAAGGGTTCGGGAGATATAGGGCCGCAAAGTCGGTCCACATTCCCTATGGCGTTTCCCATGTTAAAGTTTCCCTATGGAGATTCCAATGTTAAATTTTCACCGGGACGAGGTCCACTTCTCCCGGTACTGTGACCCGGGTATAAGAGTGAGCCACACGCCCTTTGGTGAGCTCGTAGGGGAGGACTTGGGCTCTGCAACAACACCAGAAACGAGTCTCTAGCCCGAAAGGCACGCGAGATATAGAGACGCAAAGTCGGTGAAATTTCCTATGGCGATTTCAATGCATTTGACACTTAGACGATTTTTCATGCGGTTCCGCGCACTTTGTTCCGCGGCCACGGGCCCGCCGTAGCTCCAATCCTGACACATTTTGGCACACATAAACTAGAGATACTTGGCTTTCGAATGAGCCCGGGCTCGAATTTTTGTCACCCCGGGAAGGTGCATCGGGTGGGGGCATGTCGGTTTTGGTTTTGCCGCTCCTCGGCCGTGCAAGTGCGGAGCCTGCCCTTCCTAGAGGTAAGAGCCAAGTGTCCTGGGAGCTCCGCGAGCCTATCCGCGGATCTTTAGGTGCCTTGGCCGCGGAGCGGCACCGTTCCAAAGTGCGGTCCGGCGGATTTGGACCGGGTCATGGTAACCGATTTGCCCCAAACTCCCTAGGTAGATAGCCCTACATGTGCCCTTTCGAACGATGGTAGTCTTATTAGTGTGGCCCCAGGAGAACCGGAGATACGCGGGGCCAAAGTAGGTCATGGTAACCGATTTGCCCCAAACTCCCTGGGTAGATAGCCCTATATGTGCCCTTTCGAACGATGGTAGTCTTATTAGTGTGGCCCTAAGAGAACCGGAGATACGCGGGGCCAAAGTAGGTCAAGATTTGGCCGCGAAGGTCCACTTTGGCCCGGTACCGAGCAGCCGCCTTTCGTGGCGTACAAAATTAAAGCCACTCACTTTGTAGAGGAGACTTGGGGCTCCACGAGGGTGGTGAAAGCTAGTCTCTAGCCCCAAGGGTTCGGGAGATATAGGGCCGCAAAGTCGGTCCACATTCCCTATGGCGTTTCCCATGTTAAAGTTTCCCTATGGAGATTCCAATGTTAAATTTTCACCGGGACGAGGTCCACTTCTCCCGGTACTGTGACCCGGGTATAAGAGTGAGCCACACGCCCTTTGGTGAGCTCGTAGGGGAGGACTTGGGCTCTGCAACAACACCAGAAACGAGTCTCTAGCCCGAAAGGCACGCGAGATATAGAGACGCAAAGTCGGTGAAATTTCCTATGGCGATTTCAATGCATTTGACACTTAGACGATTTTTCATGCGGTTCCGCGCACTTTGTTCCGCGGCCACGGGCCCGCCGTAGCTCCAATCCTGACACATTTTGGCACACATAAACTAGAGATACTTGGCTTTCGAATGAGCCCGGGCTCGAATTTTTGTCACCCCGGGAAGGTGCATCGGGTGGGGGCATGTCGGTTTTGGTTTTGCCGCTCCTCGGCCGTGCAAGTGCGGAGCCTGCCCTTCCTAGAGGTAAGAGCCAAGTGTCCTGGGAGCTCCGCGAGCCTATCCGCGGATCTTTAGGTGCCTTGGCCGCGGAGCGGCACCGTTCCAAAGTGCGGTCCGGCGGATTTGGACCGGGTCATGGTAACCGATTTGCCCCAAACTCCCTAGGTAGATAGCCCTACATGTGCCCTTTCGAACGATGGTAGTCTTATTAGTGTGGCCCCAGGAGAAACGGAGATACGCGGGGCCAAAGTAGGTCATGGTAACCGATTTGCCCCAAACTCCCTGGGTAGATAGCCCTATATGTGCCCTTTCGAACGATGGTAGTCTTATTAGTGTGGCCCTAAGAGAACCGGAGATACGCGGGGCCAAAGTAGGTCAAGATTTGGCCGCGAAGGTCCACTTTGGCCCGGTACCGAGCAGCCGCCTTTCGTGGCGTACAAAATTAAAGCCACTCACTTTGTAGAGGAGACTTGGGGCTCCACGGGGTGGTGAAAGCTAGTCTCTAGCCCCAAGGGTTCGGGAGATATAGGGCCGCAAAGTCGGTCCACATTCCCTATGGCGTTTCCCATGTTAAAGTTTCCCTATGGAGATTCCAATGTTAAATTTTCACCGGGACGAGGTCCACTTCTCCCGGTACTGTGACCCGGGTATAAGAGTGAGCCACACGCCCTTTGGTGAGCTCGTAGGGGAGGACTTGGGCTCTGCAACAACACCAGAAACGAGTCTCTAGCCCGAAAGGCACGCGAGATATAGAGACGCAAAGTCGGTGAAATTTCCTATGGCGATTTCAATGCATTTGACACTTAGACGATTTTTCATGCGGTTCCGCGCACTTTGTTCCGCGGCCACGGGCCCGCCGTAGCTCCAATCCTGACACATTTTGGCACACATAAACTAGAGATACTTGGCTTTCGAATGAGCCCGGGCTCGAATTTTTGTCACCCCGGGAAGGTGCATCGGGTGGGGGCATGTCGGTTTTGGTTTTGCCGCTCCTCGGCCGTGCAAGTGCGGAGCCTGCCCTTCCTAGAGGTAAGAGCCAAGTGTCCTGGGAGCTCCGCGAGCCTATCCGCGGATCTTTAGGTGCCTTGGCCGCGGAGCGGCACCGTTCCAAAGTGCGGTCCGGCGGATTTGGACCGGGTCATGGTAACCGATTTGCCCCAAACTCCCTAGGTAGATAGCCCTACATGTGCCCTTTCGAACGATGGTAGTCTTATTAGTGTGGCCCTAAGAGAACCGGAGATACGCGGGGCCAAAGTAGGTCAAGATTTGGCCCAAACTCCCTGGGTAGATAGCCCTATATGTGCCCTTTCGAACGATGGTAGTCCTTATTAGTGTGGCCCTAAGAGAACCGGAGATACGCGGGCCAAAGTAGGTCAAGATTTGCCGCGAGGTCCACTTGGCCCGGTACCCGGGAAGCACCGCCTTTCGTGGCGTACAAAATTTTTACAAAGCCACTCCACTTTGTATGAGGAGCTTGGGGCTCCACGAGGTGGGTGAAAGGCTATCTCTAGCCCCAAGGGTTCGGGAGGGGAGAGGGGAAAGTGCGTGTGAAAGCTAGTCTCTAGCCCCAAGGGTTCGGGAGATATAGGGCCGCAAAGTCGGTCCACATTCCCTATGGCGTTTCCCATGTTAAAGTTTCCCTATGGAGATTCCAATGTTAAATTTTCACCGGGACGAGGTCCACTTCTCCCGGTACTGTGACCCGGGTATAAGAGTGAGCCACACGCCCTTTGGTGAGCTCGTAGGGGAGGACTTGGGCTCTGCAACAACACCAGAAACGAGTCTTTAGCCCGAAAGGCACGCGAGATATAGAGACGCAAAGTCGGTGAAATTTCCTATGGCGATTTCAATGCATTTGACACTTAGACGATTTTTCATGCGGTTCCGCGCACTTTGTTCCGCGGCCACGGGCCCGCCGTAGCTCCAATCCTGACACATTTTGGCACACATAAACTAGAGATACTTGGCTTTCGAATGAGCCCGGGCTCGAATTTTTGTCACCTCGGGAAGGTGCATCGGGTGGGGGCATGTCGGTTTTGGTTTTGCCGCTCCTCGGCCGTGCAAGTGCGGAGCCTGCCCTTCCTAGAGGTAAGAGCCAAGTGTCCTGGGAGCTCCGCAAGCCTATCCGCGGATCTTTAGGTGCCTTGGCCGCGGAGCGGCACCGTTCCAAAGTGGGGTCCGGCGGATTTGGACCGGGTCATGGTAACCGATTTGCCCCAAACTCCCTAGGTAGATAGCCCTACATGTGCCCTTTCGAACGATGGTAGTCTTATTAGTGTGGCCCCAGGAGAAACGGAGATACGCGGGGCCAAAGTAGGTCATGGTAACCGATTTGCCCCAAACTCCCTGGGTAGATAGCCCTATATGTGCCCTTTCGAACGATGGTAGTCTTATTAGTGTGGCCCTAAGAGAACCGGAGATACGCGGGGCCAAAGTAGGTCAAGATTTGGCCGCGAAGGTCCACTTTGGCCCGGTACCGAGCAGCCGCCTTTCGTGGCGTACAAATTAAAGCCACTCACTTTGTAGAGGAGACTTGGGGCTCCACGAGGGTGGTGAAAGCTAGTCTCTAGCCCCAAGGGTTCGGGAGATATAGGGCCGCAAAGTCGGTCCACATTCCCTATGGCGTTTCCCATGTTAAAGTTTCCCTATGGAGATTCCAATGTTAAATTTTCACCGGGACGAGGTCCACTTCTCCCGGTACTGTGACCCGGGTATAAGAGTGAGCCACACGCCCTTTGGTGAGCTCGTAGGGGAGGACTTGGGCTCTGCAACAACACCACTTTGTAGAGGAGACTTGGGGCTCCACGAGGGTGGTGAAAGCTAGTCTCTAGCCCCAAGGGTTCGGGAGATATAGGGCCGCAAAGTCGGTCCACATTCCCTATGGCGTTTCCCATGTTAAAGTTTCCCTATGGAGATTCCAATGTTAAATTTTCACCGGGACGAGGTCCACTTCTCCCGGTACTGTGACCCGGGTATAAGAGTGAGCCACACGCCCTTTGGTGAGCTCGTAGGGGAGGACTTGGGCTCTGCAACAACACCAGAAACGAGTCTCTAGCCCAAAAGGCACGCGAGATATAGAGACGCAAAGTCGGTGAAATTTCCTATGGCGATTTCAATGCATTTGACACTTAGACGATTTTTCATGCGGTTCCGCGCACTTTGTTCCGCGGCCACGGGCCCGCCGTAGCTCCAATCCTGACACATTTTGGCACACATAAACTAGAGATACTTGGCTTTCGAATGAGCCCGGGCTCGAATTTTTGTCACCCCGGGAAGGTGCATCGGGTGGGGGCATGTCGGTTTTGGTTTTGCCGCTACCTCGGCCGTGCAAGTGCGGAGCCTGCCCTTCCTAGAGGTAAGAGCCAAGTGTCCTGGGAGCTCCGCGAGCCTATCCGCGGATCTTTAGGTGCCTTGGCCGCGGAGCGGCACCGTTCCAAAGTGCGGTCCGGCGGATTTGGACCGGGTCATGGTAACCGATTTGCCCCAAACTCCCTAGGTAGATAGCCCTACATGTGCCCTTTCGAACGATGGTAGTCTTATTAGTGTGGCCCCAGGAGAAACGGAGATACGCGGGGCCAAAGTAGGTCATGGTAACCGATTTGCCCCAAACTCCCTGGGTAGATAGCCCTATATGTGCCCTTTCGAACGATGAAGTCTTATTATGTTGCCTAAGAGAACCGATACGCGGGGCCAAGTAGGTCAAGATTTGGCCGCGAAGGTCCCTTGGCCCGGTACCGAGCAGACCGGCCTTCCGTGGCGTACAAAATTAAAGCCACTCACTTTGTAGCGGATACTTGGGGCTCCACGAGGGTGGTGCAAGCTAGTCTCTAGCCCAAGGGTTCGGGAGATATAGGGCCGCAAAGTCGGTCCCCACATTCCCTATGTGCGTTTCCCCCATGTTAAAGTTTCCTATGGAGATTCCATTGGTTTTAAATTTTTCACCGGGACGAGGTCCCTTCTCCCGACTGTGACCCTGGTATAAGAGTGAGCCACACGCCTTTGGTGGCTCGTAGGGGAGGGCCTTGGCTCTGCAACCACTCACTTTGTAGAGGACTTGGGGCTCCACGGGGTGGTGAAAGCTAGTCTCTAGCCCCAAGGGTTCGGGAGATATAGGGCCGCAAAGTCGGTCCACAATCCCTATGGCGTTTCCCATGTTAAAGTTTCCCTATGGAGATTCCAATGTTAAATTTTCACCGGGACGAGGTCCACTTCTCCCGGTACTGTGACCCGGGTATAAGAGTGAGCCACACGCCCTTTGGTGAGCTCGTAGGGGAGGACTTGGGCTCTGCAACAACACCAGAAACGAGTCTCTAGCCCGAAAGGCACGCGAGATATAGAGACGCAAAGTCGGTGAAATTTCCTATGGCGATTTCAATGCATTTGACACTTAGACGATTTTTCATGCGGTTCCGCGCACTTTGTTCCGCGGCCACGGGCCCGCCGTAGCTCCAATCCTGACACATTTTGGCACACATAAACTAGAGATACTTGGCTTTCGAATGAGCCCGGGCTCGAATTTTTGTCACCCCGGGAAGGTGCATCAGGTGGGGGCATGTCGGTTTTGGTTTTGCCGCTCCTCGGCCGTGCAAGTGCGGAGCCTACCCTTCCTAGAGGTAAGAGCCAAGTGTCCTGGGAGCTCCACGAGCCTATCCGCGGATCTTTAGGTGCCTTGGCCGCGGAGCGGCACCGTTCCAAAGTGCGGTCCGGCGGATTTGGACCGGGTCATGGTAACCGATTTGCCCCAAACTCCCTAGGTAGATAGCCCTACATGTGCCCTTTCAAACGATGGTAGTCTTATTAGTGTGGCCCCAGGAGAACCGGAGATACGCGGGGCCAAAGTAGGTCATGGTAACCGATTTGCCCAAATTCCCTAGGTAGATAGCCCTATATGTGCCCTTTCGAACGATGGTAGTCTTATTAGTGTGGCCCTAAGAGAACCGGAGATACGCGGGGCCAAAGTAGGTCAAGATTTGGCCGCGAAGGTCCACTTTGGCCCGGTACCGAGCAGCCGCCTTTCGTGGCGTACAAAATTAAAGCCACTCACTTTGTAGAGGAGACTTGGGGCTCCAGTGGGGTTGGTGAAAGCTAGTCTCTAGCCCCAAGGGTTCGGGAGATATAGGGCCGCAAAGTCGGTCCACATTCCCTATGGCGTTTCCCATGTTAAAGTTTCCCTATGGAGATTCCAATGTTAAATTTTCACCGGGACGAGGTCCACTTCTCCCGGTACTGTGACCCGGGTATAAGAGTGAGCCACACGCCCTTTGGTGAGCTCATAGGGGAGGACTTGGGCTCTGCAACAACACCAGAAACGAGTCTCTAGCCCGAAAGGCACGCGAGATATAGAGACGCAAAGTCGGTGAAATTTCCTATGGCGATTTCAATGCATTTGACACTTAGAAGATTTTTCATGCGGTTCCGCGCACTTTGTTCCGCGGCCACGGGCCCGCCGTAGCTCCAATCCTGACACATTTTGGCACACATAAACTAGAGATACTTGGCTTTCGAATGAGCCCGGGCTCGAATTTTTGTCACCCCGGGAAGGTGCATCGGGTGGGGGCATGTCGGTTTTGGTTTTGCCGCTCCTCGGCCGTGCAAGTGCGGAGCCTGCCCTTCCTAGAGGTAAGAGCCAAGTGTCCTGGGAGCTCCGCGAGCCTATCCGCGGATCTTTAGGTGCCTTGGCCGCGGAGCCGGCACCGTTCCAAAGTGCGGTTCCGGCGGATTTGGACCGGGTCATGGTAACCGATTTGCCCCAAACTCCCTAGGTAGATAGCCCTACATGTGCCCTTTCGAACGATGGTAGTCTTATTAGTGTGGCCCCAGGAGAACCGGAGATACGCGGGGCCAAAGTAGGTCATGGTAACCGATTTGCCCCAAACTCCCTGGGTAGATAGCCCTATATGTGCCCTTTCGAACGATGGTAGTCTTATTAGTGTGGCCCTAAGAGAACCGGAGATACGCGGGGCCAAAGTAGGTCAAGATTTGGCCGCGAAGGTCCACTTTGGCCCGGTACCGAGCAGCCGCCTTTCGTGGCGTACAAAATTAAAGCCACTCACTTTGTAGAGGAGACTTGGGGCTCCACGAGGGTTGTGAAAGCTAGTCTCTAGCCCCAAGGGTTCGGGAGATATAGGGCCGCAAAGATCTGGTTCCACATTCCCTATGGCGTTTCCCATGTTAAAGTTTCCCTATGGAGATTCCAATGTTAAATTTCACCGGACGAGTCCACTTCTCCGGTACTGGGACCCGGGTATAAGAAGTGAGCCACACGCCCTTTGGTGAGCTTCGTAGGGGAGGAACTTGGGCTCTGCAACACACCCAGAAACGGTCTCTAGCCCGAAAGGCACGCGAGATATAGAGACGCAAAGTCGGTGAATTTCCTATGGCGAATTTCACTGCATTTGACACTTAGACGATTTTTCATGCGGTTCCGCGCACTTGTTCCGCGGCACGGGCCCGCCGTAGCTCCAATCTGACACATTTTGCACACATAAACTAGAGATACTTGGCTTTCGAATGAGCCCGGGCTCGAATTTTTGTCCACCCGGGAAGGTGCATCGGGTGGGGCATGTCGGTTTTTGGTTGTGCCGCTCCTCGGCCGTGGCAAGTGCGGAGGTCCTGCCCTTCCTAGAGTAAGAGCCAAGTGTCCTGGGAGCTCCGCGAGCCTATCCGCGGATCTTTAGGTGCCTTGGCCGCGGAGCGGCACCGTTCCAAAGTGCGGTCCGGCGGATTTGGACCGGGTCATGGTAACCGATTTGCCCCAAACTCCCTAGGTAGATAGCCCTACATGTGCCCCTTTCGAACGATGGTAGTCTTATTAGTGTGGCCCCAGGAGAACCGGAGATACGCGGGGCCAAAGTAGGTCATGGTAACCGATTTGCCCCAAACTCCCTGGGTAGATAGCCCTATATGTGCCCTTTCGAACGATGGTAGTCTTATTAGTGTGGCCCTAAGAGAACCGGAGATACGCGGGGCCAAAGTAGGTCAAGATTTGGCCGCGAAGGTCCACTTTGGCCCGGTACCAGAGCAGCCGCCTTTCGTGGCGTACAAAATTAAAGCCACTCACTTTGTAGAGGAGACTTGGGGCTCCACGGGGGTTGTGAAAGCTAGTCTCTAGCCCCAAGGGTTCGGGAGATATAGGGCCGCAAAGTCGGTCCACATTCCCTATGGCGTTTCCCATGTTAAAGTTTCCTATGGAGATTCCAATGTTAAATTTTCACCGGGACGAGGTCCACTTCTCCCGGTACTGTGACCCGGGTATAAGAGTGAGCCACACGCCCTTTGGTGAGCTCGTAGGGGAGGACTTGGGCTCTGCAACAACACCAGAAACGAGTCTCTAGCCCGAAAGGCACGCGAGATATAGAGACGCAAAGTCGGTGAAATTTCCTATGGCGATTTTCAATGCATTTGACACTTAGAAACGATTTTCATGCGGTTCCGCGCACTTTGTTCCGCGGCCACGGGCCCGCCGTAGCTCCAATCCTGACACATTTTGGCACACATAAACTAGAGATACTTGGCTTTCGAATGAGCCCGGGCTCGAATTTTTGTCACCCCGGGAAGGTGCATCGGGTGGGGGCATGTCGGTTTTGGTTTTGGCGCTCCTCGGCCGTGCAAGTGCGGAGCCTGCCCTTCCTAGAGGTAAGAGCCAAGTGTCCTGGGAGCTCCGCGAGCCTATCCGCGGATCTTTAGGGTGACTTGGCCGCGGAGCGGCAACCGTTCCAAAGTGCGGTCCGGCGGATTTGACCGGGTCATGGTAACCGTTTGCCCCAAACTCCCTAGGTAGATAGCCCTTACATGTGCCCTTTCGAACGATGGTAATCTTATTAGTGTGGCCCCAGAGAAACGGAGATACGGCGGGGCCAAAGTAGGTCATGGTAACCGATTTGCCCCAAAATCCCTGGTAGATAGCCCTATATGTGCCCTTTCGAACGATGGTAGTCCTTATTAGTGTGGCCCTAAGAGAACGCGGAGATACGCGGGCCAAAGTAGGTCAAGATTTGGCCGCGAAGGTCCACTTTGGCCCGGTACCGAGCAGCCGCCTTTCGTGGCGTACAAAATTAAAGCCACTCACTTTGTAGAGGAGACTTGGGGCTCCAACGGGGGTGGTGAAAAGCTAGTCTCTAGCCCCAAGGGTTCGGGAGATATAGGGCCGAAAGTCGGCCACATTCCATAATGGCGTTTCCCATGTTAAGTTTCCTATGGGATTCCAATGTTAACACCGGGACGAGTCCACTTCTCCCGGTACTGTGACCCGTATAAGTGAGCCACACGCCCTTTGGTAGCTCGTAGAGACTTGGGCTCTGCACCACTTTGAGAGGAGACTTGGGGCTCCACGGGGTGGTGAAAGCTAGTCTCTAGCCCAAGGGTTCGGGAGATATAGGGCCGCAAAGTCGGTCCACATTCCCTATGGCGTTTCCCATGTTAAAGTTTCCCTATGGAGATTCCATGTTAAATTTTCACCGGGACGAGGTCCACTTCTCCCGGTACTGTGACCCGGGTATAAGAGTGAGCCACACGCCCTTTGGTGACTCGTAGGGGAGGACTTGGGCTCTGCAACCACCAGAAACGAGTCTCTAGCCCGAAAGGCACGCGAAATATAGAGACGCAAAGTCGGTGAATTTCCTATGGCGATTTCAATGCATTTGACACTTAGACGATTTTTCATGCGGTTCCGCGCACTTTGTTCCGCGGCCACGGGCCCGCCGTAGCTCCAATCCTGACACATTTGGCACACATAAACTAGAGATACTTGGCTTTCGAATGAGCCCGGGCTCGAATTTTTGTCACCCCGGGAAGGTGCATCGGGTGGGGGCATGTCGGTTTTGGTTTTGCCGCTCCTCGGCCGTGCAAGTGCGGAGCCTGCCCTTCCTAGAGGTAAGAGCCAAGTGTCCTGGGAGCTCCGCGAGCCTATCCGCGGATCTTTAGGTGCCTTGGCCGCGGAGCGGCACCGTTCCAAAGTGCGGTCCGGCGGATTTGGACCGGGTCATGGTAACCGATTTGCCCCAAACTCCCTAGGTAGATAGCCCTACATGTGCCCTTTCGAACGATGGTAGTCTTATTAGTGTGGCCCCAGGAGAAACCGGAGATACGCGGGGCCAAAGTAGGTCATGGTAACCGATTTGCCCAAACTCCCTGGGTAGATAGCCCTATATGTGCCCTTTCGAACGATGGTAGTCTTATTAGTGTGGCCCTAAGAGAACCGGAGATACGCGGGGCCAAAGTAGGTCAAGATTTGGCCGCGAAGGTCCACTTTGGCCCGGTACCGAGCAGCCGCCTTTCGTGGCGTACAAAATTAAAGCCACTCACTTTGTAGAGGAGACTTGGGGCTCCAGTGGGGTTGGTGAAAGCTAGTCTCTAGCCCCAAGGGTTCGGGAGATATAGGGCCGCAAAGTCGGTCCACATTCCCTATGGCGTTTCCCATGTTAAAGTTTCCCTATGGGAGATTCCAATGTTAAATTTTCACCGGACGAGGTCCACTTCTCCCGGTACTGTGACCCGGGTATAAGAGTGAGCCACACGCCCTTTGGTGAGCTCGTAGGGGAGGACTTGGGCTCTGCAACAACACCAGAAACGAGTCTCTAGCCCGAAAGGCACGCGAGATATAGAGACGCAAAGTCGGTGAAATTTCCTATGGCGATTTCAATGCATTTGACACTTAGACGATTTTTCATGCGGTTCCGCGCACTTGTTCCGCGGCCACGGGCCCGCCGTAGCTCCAATCCTGACACATTTTGGCACACATAAACTAGAGATACTTGGCTTTCGAATGAGCCCGGGCTCGAATTTTTGTCACCCGGGAAGGTGCATCGGGTGGGGGCATGTCGGTTTTGGTTTTGCCGCTCCTCGGGCCGTGCAAGTGCGGAGCCTGCCCTTCCTAGAGGTAAGAGCCAAGTGTCCCTGGGAGCTCCGCGAGCCTATCCGCGGATCTTTAGGTGCCTTGGCCGCGGAGCCGCACCGTTCCAAAGTGCGGTCCGGCGGATTTGGACCGGGTCCATGGTAACCGATTTGCCCCAAACTCCCTAGGTAGATAGCCCTACATGTGCCCTTCGAACGATGGTAAGTCTTATAGTGTGGCCCCAGGAGAAACGGAGATACGCGGGGCCAAAGTAGGTCATGGTAACCGATTTGCCCCAAACTCCCTGGGTAGATAGCCCTATATGTGCCCTTTCGAACGATGGTAGTCTTATTAGTGTGGCCCTAAGAGAACCGGAGATCGCGGGGCCAAAGTAAGGGTCAAGATTTGGCCGCGAAGGTCCACTTTGGCCCGGTAACCGCGAGCAGCCGCCTTTCGTGGCGTACAAAATTAAAGCCACTCACTTTGTAGAGGGAGACTTGGGGCTCCACGGGGTGGTGAAAGCTAGTCTCTAGCCCCAAGGGTTCGGGAGATATAGGGCCGCAAAGTCGGTCCACATTCCCTATGGCGTTTCCCATGTTAAAGTTTCCCTATGGAGATTCCAATGTTAAATTTTCGTAGGGGAGGACTTGGGCTCTGCAACAACACCAGAAACGAGTCTCTAGCCCGAAAGGCACGCGAGATATAGAGACGCAAAGTCGGTGAAATTTCCTATGGCGATTTCAATGCATTTGACACTTAGACGATTTTTCATGCGGTTCCGCGCACTTTGTTCCGCGCCACGGGGCCCGCCGTAGCTCCAATCCTGACACATTTGGCACACATAAACTAGAGATACTTGGCTTTCGAATGAGCCCGGGCTCGAATTTTTGTCACCCCGGGAAGGTGCATCGGGTGGGGGCATGTCGGTTTTTGGTTTTGCCGCTCCTCGGCCGTGCAAGTGCGGAGCCTGCCCTTCCTAGAGGGTAAGAGCCAAGTGTCCTGGAGCTCCGCGAGCCTATCCGCGGATCTTTAGGTGCCTTGGCCGCGGAGCGGCAACCGTTCCAAAGTGCGGTCCGGCGGATTTGGACCGGGTCATGGTAACCGATTTGCCCCAAACTCCCTAGGTAGATAGCCCTACATGTGCCCTTTCGAACGATGGTAGTCTTATTAGTGTGGCCCCAGGAGAAACCGGAGATACGCGGGGCCAAAGTAGGTCATGGTAACCGATTTGCCCCAAACTCCCTGGGTAGATAGCCCTATATGTGCCCTTTCGAACGATGGTAGTCTATTAGTGTGGCCCTAAGAGAACCGGAGATACGCGGGGCCAAAGTAGGTCAAGATTTGGCCGCGAAGGTCCACTTTGGCCCGGTACCGAGCAGCCGCCTTTCGTGGCGTACAAAATTAAAGCCACTCACTTTGTAGAGGAGACTTGGGGCTCCATGGGGTTGGTGAAAGCTAGTCTTCTAGCCCCAAGGGTTCGGAGATATAGGGCCGCAAAAGTCGGTCCACATTCCCTATGGCGTTTCCCATGTTAAAGTTTCCCTATGGAGATTCCAATGTTAAATTTTCACCGGGACGAGGTCCACTTCTCCCGGTACTGTGACCCGGGTATAAGAGTGAGCCACACGCCCTTTGGTGAGCTCGTAGGGGAGGACTTGGGCTCTGCAACAACACCAGAAACGAGTCTCTAGCCCGAAAGGCACTCTCGAGATATAGAGACGCAAAGTCGGTGAAATTTTCCTATGGCGATTTCAATGCATTTGACACTTAGACGATTTTTCATGCGGTTCCGCGCACCTTTGTTCCGCGGCCAACGGGCCCGCCGTAGCTCCAATCCTGACACATTTTGGCACACATAAACTAGAGATACTTGGCTTTCGAATGAGCCCGGGCTCGAATTTTTGTCACCCCGGGAAGGTGCATCGGGTGGGGGCATGTCGGTTTGGTTTTGCCGCTCCTCGGCCGTGCAAGTGCGGAGCCTGCCCTTCCTAGAGGTAAGAGCCAAGTGTCCTGGGAGCTCCGCGAGCCTATCCGCGGATCTTTAGGTGCCTTGGCCGCGGAGGCGGCAACCGTTCCAAAGTGCGGTCCGGCGGATTTGGAACCGGGTCATGGTAACCGATTTGCCCCAAACTCCCTAGGTAGATAGCCCTACATGTGCCCTTTCGAACGATGGTAGTCTTATTAGTGTGGCCCAGGAGAACCGGAGATACGCGGGGCCAAAGTAGGTCATGGTAACCGATTTGCCCCAAATTCCCTGGGTAGATAGCCCTATATGTGCCCTTTCGAACGATGGTAGTCTTATTAGTGTGGCCCTAAGAGAACCGGAGATACGCGGGGCCAAAGTAGGTCAGATTTGGCCGCGAAGGTCCACTTTGGCCCGGTACCGAGCAGCCGCCCTTCGTGGCGTACAAATTAAAGCCACTCACTTTGTAGAGACTTGGGGCTCCACGGGGTGGTGAAAGCTAGTCTCTACCCCAAGGGTTCGGGAGATATAGGCCGCATCGGTCACATTCCCTAGGCCCATGAAAGTTTCCCTAGCCAGCACCGACGAGGTCCACTTCTGGTACTGTGACCCGGTATAAGAGTGAGCCGCCTTTCGTGGCGTAGGGAAACTTGGGCTCTGCACATTTGTAAGGAGACTTGGCTCCACGTGGTGAAAGCTAGTCTCTAGCCCCAAGGTTCGGGAGATATAGGGCCGCAAAGTCGGTCCACATTCCTATGGCGTTCCCATGTTAAAGTTTCCCTATGGAGATTCCAATGTTAAATTTTCACCGGACGAGGTCCACTTCTCCCGGTACTGTGACCCGGTATAAGAGTGAGCCACACGCCCTTTGGTGAGCTCGTAGGGGAGGACTTGGGCTCTGCAACAACACCAGAAACGAGTCTCTAGCCCGAAAGGCACGCGAGATATAGAGACGCAAAGTCGGTGAAATTTCCTATGGCGATTTCAATGCATTTGACACTTAGACGATTTTTCATGCGGTTCCGCGCACTTTGTTCCGCGGCCACGGGCCCGCCGTAGCTCCAATCCTGACACATTTTGGCACACATAAACTAGAGATACTTGGCTTTCGAATGAGCCCGGGCTCGAATTTTTGTCACCCCGGGAAGGTGCATCGGGTGGGGGCATGTCGGTTTTGGTTTTGCCGCTCCTCGGACCGTGCAAGTGCGGAGCCTGCCCTTCCTAGAGGTAAGAGCCAAGTGTCCTGGGAGCTCCGCGAGCCTATCCGCGGATCTTTAGGTGCCTTGGCCGCGGAGCGGCACCGTTCCAAAGTGCGGTCCGGCGGATTTGGACCGGGTCATGGTAACCGATTTGCCCCAAACTCCCTAGGTAGATAGCCCTACATGTGCCCTTTCGAACGATGGTAGTCTTATTAGTGTGGCCCCAGGAGAACCGGAGATACGCGGGGCCAAAGTAGGTCATGGTAACCGATTTGCCCCAAACTCCCTGGGTAGATAGCCCTATATGTGCCCTTTCGAACGATGGTAGTCTTATTAGTGTGGCCCTAAGAGAACCGGAGATACGCGGGGCCAAAGTAGGGTCAAGATTTGGCCGCGAAGGTCCACTTTGGCCCGGTACCGAGCAGCCGCCTTTCGTGGCGTACAAAATTAAAGCCACTCACTTTGTAGAGGAGACTTGGGGCTCCACGAGGGTGGTGAAAGCTAGTCTCTAGCCCCAAGGGTTCGGGAGATATAGGGCCGCAAAGTCGGTCCACATTCCCTATGGCGTTTCCCATGTTAAAGTTTCCCTATGGAGATTCCAATGTTAAATTTTCACCGGGACGAGGTCCACTTCTCCCGGTACTGTGACCCGGGTATAAGAGTGAGCCACACGCCCTTTGGTGAGCTCGTAGGGGTGGACTTGGGCTCTGCAACAACACCAGAAACGAGTCTCTAGCCCGAAAGGCACGCGAGATATAGAGACGCAAAGTCGGTGAAATTTCCTATGGCGATTTCAATGCATTTGACACTTAGACGATTTTTCATGCGGTTCCGCGCACTTTGTTCCGCGGCCACGGGCCCGCCGTAGCTCCAATCCTGACACATTTTGGCACACATAAACTAGAGATACTTGGCTTTCGAATGAGCCCGGGCTCGAATTTTTGTCACCCCGGGAAGGTGCATCGGGTGGGGGCATGTCGGTTTTGGTTTTGCCGCTCCTCGGCCGTGCAAGTGCGGAGCCTGCCCTTCCTAGAGGTAAGAGCCAAGTGTCCTGGGAGCTCCGCGAGCCTATCCGCGGATCTTTAGGTGCCTTGGCCGCGGAGCCGGCACCGTTCCAAAGTGCGGTCCGGCGGATTTGGACCGGGTCATGGTAACCGATTTGCCCCAAACTCCCTAGGTAGATAGCCCTACATGTGCCCTTTCGAACGATGGTAGTCTTATTAGTGTGGCCCCAGGAGAACCGGAGATACGCGGGGCCAAAGTAGGGTCATGGTAACCGATTTGCCCCCAACTCCCTGGGTAGATAGCCCTATATGTGCCCTTTCGAACGATGGTAGTCTTATTAGTGTGGGCCCTAAGAGAACCGGAGATACGCGGGGCCAAAGTAGGTCAAGATTTGGCCGCGAAGGTCCACTTTGGCCGGTACCGAGCAGCCGCCTTTCGTGGCGTACAAAATTAAAGCCACTCACTTTGTAGAGGAGACTTGGGGCTCCACGAGGGTGGTGAAAGCTAGTCTCTAGCCCCAAGGGTTCGGGAGATATAGGGCCGCAAAGTCGGTCCACATTCCCTATGGGTGTTTCCCATGTTAAAGTTTCCCTATGGAGATTCCAATGTTAAATTTTCACCGGGACGAGGTCCCACTTCTCCCGGTACTGTGACCCGGGTATAAGAGTGAGCCACACGCCCTTTGGTGAGCTCGTAGGGGAGGACTTGGGCTCTGCAACAACACCAGAAACGAGTCTCTAGCCCGAAAGGCACGCGAGATATAGAGACGCAAAGTCGGTGAAATTTCCTATGGCGATTTCAATGCATTTGACACTTAGACGATTTTTCATGCGGTTCCGCGCACTTTGTTCCGCGGCCACGGGCCCGCCGTAGCTCCAATCCTGACACATTTTGGCACACATAAACTAGAGATACTTGGCTTTCGAATGAGCCCGGGCTCGAATTTTTGTCACCCCGGGAAGGTGCATCGGGTGGGGGCATGTCGGTTTTGGTTTTGCCGCTCCTCGGCCGTGCAAGTGCGGAGCCTGCCCTTCCTAGAGGTAAGAGCCAAGTGTCCTGGGAGCTCCGCGAGCCTATCCGCGGATCTTTAGGTGCCTTGGCCGCGGAGCGGCACCGTTCCAAAGTGCGGTCCGGCGGATTTGGACCGGGTCATGGTAACCGATTTGCCCCAAACTCCCTAGGTAGATAGCCCTACATGTGCCCTTTCGAACGATGGTAGTCTTATTAGTGTGGCCCCAGGAGAACCGGAGATACGCGGGGCCAAAGTAGGTCATGGTAACCGATTTGCCCCAAACTCCCTGGGTAGATAGCCCTATATGTGCCCTTCGAACGATGGTAGTCTTATTAGTGTGGCCCTAAGAGAACCGGAGATACGCGGGGCCAAAGTAGGTCAAGATTTGGCCGCGAAGGTCCACTTTGGCCCGGTACCGAGCAGCCGCCTTTCGTGGCGTACAAAATTAAAGCCACTCACTTGTAGAGGAGACTTGGGGCTCCACGAGGGTGGTGAAAGCTAGTCTCTAGCCCCAAGGGTTCGGGAGATATAGGGCCGCAAAGTCGGTCCACATTCCCTATGGGCGTTTCCCATGTTAAAGTTTCCCTATGGAGATTCCAATGTTAAATTTTCACCGGGACGAGGTCCACTTCTCCCGGTACTGTGACCCGGGTATAAGAGTGAGCCACACGCCCTTTGGTGAGCTCGTAGGGGAGGACTTGGGCTCTGCAACAACACCAGAAAACGAGTCTCTAGCCGAAAGGCACGCGAGATATAGAGACGCAAAGTCGGTGAAATTTCCTATGGCGATTTCAATGCATTTGACACTTAGACGATTTTCATGCGGTTCCGCGCACTTTGTTCCGCGGCCACGGGCCCGCCGTAGCTCCAATCCTGACACATTTTGGCACACATAACTAGAGATACTTGGCTTTCGAATGAGCCCGGGCTCGAATTTTTGTCACCCCGGGAAGGTGCATCGGGTGGGGGCATGTCGGTTTTGGTTTTGCCGCTCCTCGGGCGTGCAAGTGCGGAGCCTGCCCTTCCTAGAGGTAAGAGCCAAGTGTCCTGGGAGCTCCGCGAGCCTATCCGCGGATCTTTAGGTGCCTTGGCCGCGGAGCGGCACCGTTCCAAAGTGCGGTCCGGCGGATTTGGACCGGGTCATGGTAACCGATTTGCCCCAAACTCCCTAGGTAGATAGCCCTACATGTGCCCTTTCGAACGATGGTAGTCTTATTAGTGTGGCCCCAGGAGAACCGGAGATACGCGGGGCCAAAGTAGGTCATGGTAACCGATTTGCCCCAAACTCCCTGGGTAGATAGCCCTATATGTGCCCTTTCGAACGATGGTAGTCTTATTAGTGTGGCCCTAAGAGAACCGGAGATACGCGGGGCCAAAGTAGGTCAAGATTTGGCCGCGAAGGTCCACTTTGGCCCGGTACCGAGCAGCCGCCTTTCGTGGCGTACAAAATTAAAGCCACTCACTTTGTAGAGGAGACTTGGGGCTCCACGAGGGTGGTGAAAGCTAGTCTCTAGCCCCAAGGGTTCGGGAGATATAGGGCCGCAAAGTCGGTCCACATTCCCTATGGCATTTCCCATGTTAAAGTTTCCCTATGGAGATTCCAATGTTAAATTTTCACCGGGACGAGGTCCACTTCTCCCGGTACTGTGACCCGGGTATAAGAGTGAGCCACACGCCCTTTGGTGAGCTCGTAGGGGAGGACTTGGGCTCTGCAACAACACCAGAAACGAGTCTCTAGCCCGAAAGGCACGCGAGATATAGAGACGCAAAGTCGGTGAAATTTCCTATGGCGATTTCAATGCATTTGACACTTAAACGATTTTTCATGCGGTTCCGCGCACTTTGTTCCGCGGCCACGGGCCCGCCGTAGCTCCAATCCTGACACATTTTGGCACACATAAACTAGAGATACTTGGCTTTCGAATGAGCCCGGGCTCGAATTTTTGTCACCCCGGGAAGGTGCATCGGTGGGGGCATGTCGGTTTTGGTTTTGCCGCTCCTCGGCCGTGCAAGTGCGGAGCCTGCCCTTCCTAGAGGTAAGAGCCAAGTGTCCTGGGAGCTCCGCGAGCCTATCCGCGGATCTTTAGGTGCCTTGGCCGCGGAGCGGCACCGTTCCAAAGTGCGGTCCGGCGGATTTGGACCGGGTCATGGTAACCGATTTGCCCCAAACTCCCTAGGTAGATAGCCCTACATGTGCCCTTTCGAACGATGGTAGTCTTTTTAGTGTGGCCCCAGGAGAACCGGAGATACGCGGGGCCAAAGTAGGTCATGGTAACCGATTTGCCCCAAACTCCCTGGGTAGATAGCCCTATATGTGCCCTTTCGAACGATGGTAGTCTTATTAGTGTGGCCCTAAGAGAACCGGTGATACGCGGGGCCAAAGTAGGTCAAGATTTGGCCGCGAAGGTCCACTTTGGCCCGGTACCGAGCAGCCGCCTTTCGTGGCGTACAAAATTAAAGCCACTCACTTTGTAGAGGAGACTTGGGGCTCCACGAGGGTGGTGAAAGCTAGTCTCTAGCCCCAAGGGTTCGGGAGATATAGGGCCGCAAAGTCGGTCCACATTCCCTATGGCGTTTCCCATGTTAAAGTTTCCCTATGGAGATTCCAATGTTAAATTTTCACCGGGACGAGGTCCACTTCTCCCGGTACTGTGACCCGGGTATAAGAGTGAGCCACACGCCCTTTGGTGAGCTCGTAGGGGAGGACTTGGGCTCTGCAACAACACCAGAAACGAGTCTCTAGCCCGAAAGGCACGCGAGATATAGAGACGCAAAGTCGGTGAAATTTCCTATGGCGATTTCAATGCATTTGACACTTAGACGATTTTCATGCGGTTCCGCGCACTTTGTTCCGCGGCCACGGGCCCGCCGTAGCTCCAATCCTGACACATTTTGGCACACATAAACTAGAGATACTTGGCTTTCGAATGAGCCCGGGCTCGAATTTTTGTCACCCCGGGAAGGTGCATCGGGTGGGGGCATGTCGGTTTTGGTTTTGCCGCTCCTCGGCCGTGCAAGTGCGGAGCCTGCCCTTCCTAGAGGTAAGAGCCAAGTGTCCTGGGAGCTCCGCGAGCCTATCCGCGGATCTTTAGGTGCCTTGGCCGCGGAGCGGCACCGTTCCAAAGTGCGGTCCGGCGGATTTGGACCGGGTCATGGTAACCGATTTGCCCCAAACTCCCTAGGTAGATAGCCCTACATGTGCCCTTTCGAACGATGGTAGTCTTATTAGTGTGGCCCCAGGAGAACCGGAGATACGCGGGGCCAAAGTAGGTCATGGTAACCGATTTGCCCCAAACTCCCTGGGTAGATAGCCCTATATGTGCCCTTTCGAACGATGGTAGTCTATTAGTGTGGCCCTAAGAGAACCGGAGATACGCGGGGCCAAAGTAGGTCAAGATTTGGCCGCGAAGGTCCACTTTGGCCCGGTACCGAGCAGCCGCCTTTCGTGGCGTACAAAATTAAAGCCACTCACTTGTAGAGGAGACTTGGGGCTCCACGAGGGTGGTGAAAGCTAGTCTCTAGCCCCAAGGGTTCGGGAGATATAGGGCCGCAAAGTCGGTCCACATTCCCTATGGCGTTTCCCATGTTAAAGTTTCCCTATGGAGATTCCAATGTTAATTTTCACCGGGACGAGGTCCACTTCTCCCGGTACTGTGACCCGGGTATAAGAGTGAGCCACACGCCCTTTGGTGAGCTCGTAGGGGAGGACTTGGGCTCTGCAACAACACCAGAAACGAGTCTCTAGCCCGAAAGGCACGCGAGATATAGAGACGCAAAGTCGGTGAAATTTCCTATGGCGATTTCAATGCATTTGACACTTAGACGATTTTTCATGCGGTTCCGCGCACTTTGTTCCGCGGCCACGGGCCCGCCGTAGCTCCAATCCTGACACATTTTGGCACACATAAACTAGAGATACTTGGCTTTCGAATGAGCCCGGGCTCGAATTTTTGTCACCCCGGGAAGGTGCATCGGGTGGGGGCATGTCGGTTTTTGGTTTGCCGCTCCTCGGCCGTGCAAGTGCGGAGCCTGCCCTTCCTAGAGGTAAGAGCCAAGTGTCCTGGGAGCTCCGCGAGCCTATCCGCGGATCTTTAGGTGCCTTGGCCGCGGAGCGGCACCGTTCCAAAGTGCGGTCCGGCGGATTTGGACCGGGTCATGGTAACCGATTTGCCCCAAACTCCCTAGGTAGATAGCCCTACATGTGCCCTTTCGAACGATGGTAGTCTTATTAGTGTGGCCCCAGGAGAACCGGAGATACGCGGGGCCAAAGTAGGTCATGGTAACCGATTTGCCCCAAATTCCCTGGGTAGATAGCCCTATATGTGCCCTTTCGAACGATGGTAGTCTTATTAGTGTGGCCCTAAGAGAACCGGAGATACGCGGGGCCAAAGTAGGTCAAGATTTGGCCGCGAAGGTCCACTTTGGCCCGGTACCGAGCAGCCGCCTTTCGTGGCGTACAAAATTAAAGCCACTCACTTTGTAGAGGAGACTTGGGGCTCCACGATGGTGGTGAAAGCTAGTCTCTAGCCCCAAGGGTTCGGGAGATATAGGGCCGCAAAGTCGGTCCACATTCCCTATGGCGTTTCCCATGTTAAAGTTTCCCTATGGAGATTCCAATGTTAAATTTTCACCGGGACGAGGTCCACTTCTCCCGGTACTGTGACCCGGGTATAAGAGTGAGCCACACGCCCTTTGGTGAGCTCGTAGGGGAGGACTTGGGCTCTGCAACAACACCAGAAACGAGTCTCTAGCCCGAAAGGCACGCGAGATATAGAGACGCAAAGTCGGTGAAATTTCCTATGGCGATTTCAATGCATTTGACACTTAGGACGATTTTTCATGCGGTTCCGCGCACTTTGTTCCGCGGCCACGGGCCCGCCGTAGCTCCAATCCTGACACATTTTGGCACACATAAACTAGAGATACTTGGCTTTCGAATGAGCCCGGGCTCGAATTTTTGTCACCCCGGGAAGGGTGCATCGGGTGGGGGCATGTCGGTTTTGGTTTTGCCGCTCCTCGGCCGTGCAAGTGCGGAGCCTGCCCTTCCTAGAGGTAAGAGCCAAGTGTCCTGGGAGCTCCGCGAGCCTATCCGCGGATCTTTAGGTGCCTTGGCCGCGGAGCGGCACCGTTCCAAAGTGCGGTCCGGCGGATTTGGACCGGGTCATGGTAACCGATTTGCCCCAAACTCCCTAGGTAGATAGCCCTACATGTGCCCTTTCGAACGATGGTAGTCTTATTAGTGTGGCCCCAGGAGAACCGGAGATACGCGGGGCCAAAGTAGGTCATGGTAACCGATTTGCCCCAAACTCCCTGGGTAGATAGCCCTATATGTGCCCTTTCGAACGATGGTAGTCTTATTAGTGTGGCCCTAAGAGAACCGGAGATACGCGGGGCCAAAGTAGGTCAAGATTTGGCCGCGAAGGTCCACTTTGGCCCGGTACCGAGCAGCCGCCTTTCGTGGCGTACAAAATTAAAGCCACTCACTTTGTAGAGGAGACTTGGGGCTCCACGAGGGTGGTGAAAGCTAGTCTCTAGCCCCAAGGGTTCGGGAGATATAGGGCCGCAAAGTCGGTCCACATTCCCTATGGCGTTTCCCATGTTAAAGTTTCCCTATGGAGATTCCAATGTTAAATTTTCACCGGGACGAGGTCCACTTCTCCCGGTACTGTGACCCGGGTATAAGAGTGAGCCACACGCCCTTTGGTGAGCTCGTAGGGGAGGACTTGGGCTCTGCAACAACACCAGAAACGAGTCTCTAGCCCGAAAGGCACGCGAGATATAGAGACGCAAAGTCGGTGAAATTTCCTATGGGCGATTTCAATGCATTTGACACTTAGACGATTTTCATGCGGTTTCCGCGCACTTTGTTCCGCGGCCACGGGCCCGCCGTAGCTCCAATCCTGACACATTTTGGCACACATAAACTAGAGATACTTGGCTTTCGAATGAGCCCGGGCCTCGAATTTTTGTCACCCCGGGAAGGTGCATCGGGTGGGGGCATGTCGGTTTTGGTTTTTGCCGCTCCTCGGCCGTGCAAGTGCGGAGCCTGCCCTTCCTAGAGGTAAGAGCCAAGTGTCCTGGGAGCTCCGCGAGCCTATCCGCGGATCTTTAGGTGCCTTGGCCGCGGAGCGGCACCGTTCCAAAGTGCGGTCCGGCGGATTTGGACCGGGTCATGGTAACCGATTTGCCCCAAACTCCCTAGGTAGATAGCCCTACATGTGCCCTTTCGAACGATGGTAGTCTTATTAGTGTGGCCCCAGGAGAACCGGAGATACGCGGGGCCAAAGTAGGTCATGGTAACCGATTTGCCCCAAACTCCCTGGTAGATAGCCCTATATGTGCCCTTTCGAACGATGGTAGTCTTATTAGTGTGGCCCTAAGAGAACCGGAGATACGCGGGGCCAAAGTAGGTCAAGATTT
Organism: Dendropsophus ebraccatus; assembly: GCF_027789765.1. Classification (NCBI taxonomy): domain Eukaryota; kingdom Metazoa; phylum Chordata; class Amphibia; order Anura; family Hylidae; genus Dendropsophus; species Dendropsophus ebraccatus. The sequence continues at coordinate 61,862,387 of NC_091459.1, forward strand.
GGCCGCGAAGGTCCACTTTGGCCCGGTACCGAGCAGCCGCCTTTCGTGGCGTACAAAATTAAAGCCACTCACTTTGTAGAGGAGACTTGGGGCTCCACGAGGGTGGTGAAAGCTAGTCTCTAGCCCCAAGGGTTCGGGAGATATAGGGCCGCAAAGTCGGTCCACATTCCCTATGGCGTTTCCCATGTTAAAGTTTCCCTATGGAGATTCCAATGTTAAATTTTCACCGGGACGAGGTCCACTTCTCCCGGTACTGTGACCCGGGTATAAGAGTGAGCCACACGCCCTTTGGTGAGCTCGTAGGGGAGGACTTGGGCTCTGCAACAACACCAGAACGAGTCTCTAGCCCGAAAGGCACGCGAGATATAGAGACGCAAAGTCGGTGAAATTTCCTATGGCGATTTCAATGCATTTGACACTTAGACGATTTTTCATGCGGTTCCGCGCACTTTGTTCCGCGGCCACGGGCCCGCCGTAGCTCCAATCCTGACACATTTTGGCACACATAAACTAGAGATACTTGGCTTTCGAATGAGCCCGGGCTCGAATTTTTGTCACCCCGGGAAGGTGCATCGGGTGGGGGCATGTCGGTTTTGGTTTTGCCGCTCCTCGGCCGTGCAAGTGCGGAGCCTGCCCTTCCTAGAGGTAAGAGCCAAGTGTCCTGGGAGCTCCGCGAGCCTATCCGCGGATCTTTAGGTGCCCTGGCCGCGAAGCGGCACCGTTCCAAAGTGCGGTCCGGCGGATTTGGACCGGGTCATGGTAACCGATTTGCCCCAAACTCCCTAGGTAGATAGCCCTACATGTGCCCTTTCGAACGATGGTAGTCTTATTAGTGTGGCCCCAGGAGAACCGGAGATACGCGGGGCCAAAGTAGGTCATGGTAACCGATTTGCCCCAAACTCCCTGGGTAGATAGCCCTATATGTGCCCTTTCGAACGATGGTAGTCTTATTAGTGTGGCCCTAAGAGAACCGGAGATACGCGGGGCCAAAGTAGGTCAAGATTTGGCCGCGAAGGTCCACTTTGGCCCGGTACCGAGCAGCCGCCTTTCGTGGCGTACAAAATTAAAGCCACTCACTTTGTAGAGGAGACTTGGGGCTCCACGAGGGTGGTGAAAGCTAGTCTCTAGCCCCAAGGGTTCGGGAGATATAGGGCCGCAAAGTCGGTCCACATTCCCTATGGCGTTTCCCATGTTAAAGTTTCCCTATGGAGATTCCAATGTTAAATTTTCACCGGGACGAGGTCCACTTCTCCCGGTACTGTGACCCGGGTATAAGAGTGAGCCACACGCCCTTTGGTGAGCTCGTAGGGGAGGACTTGGGCTCTGCAACAACACCAGAAACGAGTCTCTAGCCCGAAAGGCACGCGAGATATAGAGACGCAAAGTCGGTGAAATTTCCTATGGCGATTTCAATGCATTTGACACTTAGACGATTTTTCATGCGGTTCCGCGCACTTTGTTCCGCGGCCACGGGCCCGCCGTAGCTCCAATCCTGACACATTTTGGCACACATAAACTAGAGATACTTGGCTTTCGAATGAGCCCGGGCTCGAATTTTTGTCACCCCGGGAAGGTGCATCGGGTGGGGGCATGTCGGTTTTGGTTTTGCCGCTCCTCGGCCGTGCAAGTGCGGAGCCTGCCCTTCTTAGAGGTAAGAGCCAAGTGTCCTGGGAGCTCCGCGAGCCTATCCGCGGATCTTTAGGTGCCTTGGCCGCGGAGCGGCAACCGTTCCAAAGTGCGGTCCGGCGGATTTGGACCGGGTCATGGTAACCGATTTGCCCCAAACTCCCTAGGTAGATAGCCCTACATGTGCCCTTTCGAACGATGGTAGTCTTATTAGTGTGGCCCCAGGAGAACCGGAGATACGCGGGGCCAAAGAAGGTCATGGTAACCGATTTGCCCCAAACTCCCTGGGTAGATAGCCCTATATGTGCCCTTTCGAACGATGGTAGTCTTATTAGTGTGGCCCTAAGAGAACCGGAGATACGCGGGGCAAAGTAGGTCAAGATTTGGCCGCGAAGGTCCCCTTTGGCCCGGTACCGAGCAGCCGCCTTTCGTGGCGTACAAAATTAAAGCCACTCACTTTGTAGAGGAGACTTGGGGCTCCACGAGGGTGGTGAAAGCTAGTCTCTAGCCCCAAGGGTTCGGGAGATATAGGGCCGCAAAGTCGGTCCACATTCCCTATGGCGTTTCCCATGTTAAAGTTTCCCTATGGAGATTCCAATGTTAAATTTTCACCGGGACGAGGTCCACTTATCCGGTACTGTGACCCGGGTATAAGAGTGAGCCACACGCCCTTTGGTGAGCTCGTAGGGGAGGACTTGGGCTCTGCAACAACACCAGAAACGAGTCTCTAGCCCGAAAGGCACGCGAGATATAGAGACGCAAAGTCGGTGAAATTTCCTATGGCGATTTCAATGCATTTGACACTTAGACGATTTTTCATGCGGTTCCGCGCACTTTGTTCCGCGGCCACGGGCCCGCCGTAGCTCCAATCCTGACACATTTTGGCACACATAAACTAGAGATACTTGGCTTTCGAATGAGCCCGGGCTCGAATTTTTGTCACCCCGGGAAGGTGCATCGGGTGGGGGCATGTCGGTTTTGGTTTTGCCGCTCCTCGGCCGTGCAAGTGCGGAGCCTGCCCTTTCTAGAGGTAAGAGCCAAGTGTCCTGGGAGCTCCGCGAGCCTATCCGCGGATCTTTAGGTGCCTTGGCCGCGGAGCGGCACCGTTTCCAAAGTGCGGTCCGGCGGATTTGGACCGGGTCATGGTAACCGATTTGCCCCAAACTCCCTAGGTAGATAGCCCTACATGTGCCCTTTCGAACGATGGTAGTCTTATTAGTGTGGCCCCAGGAGAACCGGAGATACGCGGGGCCAAAGTAGGTCATGGTAACCGATTTGCCCCAAACTCCCTGGGTAGATAGCCCTATATGTGCCCTTTCGAACGATGGTAGTCTTATTAGTGTGGCCCTAAGAGAACCGGAGATACGCGGGGCCAAAGTAGGTCAAGATTTGGCCGCGAAGGTCCACTTTGGCCCGGTACCGAGCAGCCGCCTTTCGTGGCGTACAAAATTAAAGCCACTCACTTTGTAGAGGAGACTTGGGGCTCCACGAGGGTGGTGAAAGCTAGTCTCTAGCCCCAAGGGTTCGGGAGATATAGGGCCGCAAAGTCGGTCCACATTCCCTATGGCGTTTCCCATGTTAAAGTTTCCCTATGGAGATTCCAATGTTAAATTTTCACCGGGACGAGGTCCACTTCTCCCGGTACTGTGACCCGGGTATAAGAGTGAGCCACACGCCCTTTGGTGAGCTCGTAGGGGAGGACTTGGGCTCTGCAACAACACCAGAAACGAGTCTCTAGCCCGAAAGGCACGCGAGATATAGAGACGCAAAGTCGGTGAAATTTCCTATGGCGATTTCAATGCATTTGACACTTAGACGATTTTTCATGCGGTTCCGCGCACTTTGTTCCGCGGCCACGGGCCCGCCGTAGCTCCAATCCTGACACATTTTGGCACACATAAACTAGAGATACTTGGCTTTCGAATGAGCCCGGGCTCGAATTTTTGTCACCCCGGGAAGGTGCATCGGGGGGGGGCATGTCGGTTTTGGTTTTGCCGCTCCTCGGCCGTGCAAGTGCGGAGCCTGCCCTTCCTAGAGGTAAGAGCCAAGTGTCCTGGGAGCTCCGCGAGCCTATCCGCGGATCTTTAGGTGCCTTGGCCGCGGAGCGGCAACCGTTCCAAAGTGCGGTCCGGCGGATTTGGACCGGGTCATGGTAACCGATTTGCCCCAAACTCCCTAGGTAGATAGCCCTACATGTGCCCTTTCGAACGATGGTAGTCTTATTAGTGTGGCCCCAGGAGAACCGGAGATACGCGGGGCCAAAGTAGGTCATGGTAACCGATTTGCCCCAAACTCCCTGGGTAGATAGCCCTATATGTGCCCTTTCGAACGATGGTAGTCTTATTAGTGTGGCCCTAAGAGAACCGGAGATACGCGGGGCCAAAGTAGGTCAAGATTTGGCCGCGAAGGTCCACTTTGGCCCGGTACCGAGCAGCCGCCTTTCGTGGCGTACAAAATTAAAGCCACTCACTTTGTAGAGGAGACTTGGGGCTCCACGAGGGTGGTGAAAGCTAGTCTCTAGCCCCAAGGGTTCGGGAGATATAGGGCCGCAAAGTCGTGCACATTCCCTATGGCATTTCCCATGTTAAAGTTTCCCTATGGAGATTCCAATGTTAAATTTTCACCGGGACGAGGTCCACTTCTCCCGGTACTGTGACCCGGGTATAAGAGTGAGCCACACGCCCTTTGGTGAGCTCGTAGGGGAGGACTTGGGCTCTGCAACAACACCAGAAACGAGTCTCTAGCCCGAAAGGCACGCGAGATATAGAGACGCAAAGTCGGTGAAATTTCCTATGGCGATTTCAATGCATTTGACACTTAAACGATTTTTCATGCGGTTCCGCGCACTTTGTTCCGCGGCCACGGGCCCGCCGTAGCTCCAATCCTGACACATTTTGGCACACATAAACTAGAGATACTTGGCTTTCGAATGAGCCCGGGCTCGAATTTTTGTCACCCCGGGAAGGTGCATCGGGTGGGGCATGTCGGTTTTGGTTTTGCCGCTCCTCGGCCGTGCAAGTGCGGAGCCTGCCCTTCCTAGAGGTAAGAGCCAAGTGTCCTGGGAGCTCCGCGAGCCTATCCGCGGATCTTTAGGTGCCTTGGCCGCGGAGCGGCACCGTTCCAAAGTGCGGTCCGGCGGATTTGGACCGGGTCATGGTAACCGATTTGCCCCAAACTCATAGGTAGATAGCCCTACATGTGCCCTTTCGAACGATGGTAGTCTTATTAGTGTGGCCCCAGGAGAAACCGGAGATACGCGGGGCCAAAGTAGGTCATGGTAACCGATTTGCCCCAAACTCCCTGGGTAGATAGCCCTATATGTGCCCTTTCGAACGATGGTAGTCTTATTAGTGTGGCCCTAAGAGAACCGGAGATACGCGGGGCCAAAGTAGGTCAAGATTTGGCCGCGAAGGTCCACTTTGGCCCGGTACGCGAGCAGCCGCCTTTCGTGGCGTACAAAATTAAAGCCACTCACTTTGTAGAGGAGACTTGGGGCTCCACGAGGGTGGTGAAAGCTAGTCTCTAGCCCCAAGGGTTCGGGAGATATAGGGCCGCAAAGTCGGTCCACATTCCCTATGGCGTTTCCCATGTTAAAGTTTCCCTATGGAGATTCCAATGTTAAATTTTCACCGGGACGAGGTCCACTTCTCCCGGTACTGTGACCCGGGTATAAGAGTGAGCCACACGCCCTTTGGTGAGCTCGTAGGGGAGGACTTGGGCTCTGCAACAACACCAGAAACGAGTCTCTAGCCCGAAAGGCACGCGAGATATAGAGACGCAAAGTCGGTGAAATTTCCTATGGCGATTTCAATGCATTTGACACTTAGACGATTTTTCATGCGGTTCCGCGCACTTTGTTCCGCGGCCACGGGCCCGCCGTAGCTCCAATCCTGACACATTTTGGCACACATAAACTAGAGTTACTTGGCTTTCGAATGAGCCCGGGCTCGAATTTTTGTCACCCCGGGAAGGTGCATCGGGTGGGGGCATGTCGGTTTTGGTTTTGCCGCTCCTCGGCCGTGCAAGTGCGGAGCCTGCCCTTCCTAGAGGTAAGAGCCAAGTGTCCTGGGAGCTCCGCGAGCCTATCCGCGGATCTTTAGGTGCCTTGGCCGCGGAGCGGCACCGTTCCAAAGTGCGGTCCGGCGGATTTGGACCGGGTCATGGTAACCGATTTGCCCCAAACTCCCTAGGTAGATAGCCCTACATGTGCCCTTTCGAACGATGGTAGTCTTATTAGTGTGGCCCCAGGAGAACCGGAGATACGCGGGGCCAAAGTAGGTCATGGTAACCGATTTGCCCCAAACTCCCTGGGTAGATAGCCCTATATGTGCCCTTTCGAACGATGGTAGTCTTATTAGTGTGGCCCTAAGAGAACCGGAGATACGCGGGGCCAAAGTAGGTCAAGATTTGGCCGCGAAGGTCCACTTTGGCCCGGTACCGAGCAGCCGCCTTTCGTGGCGTACAAAATTAAAGCCACTCACTTTGTAGAGGAGACTTGGGGCTCCACGAGGGTGGTGAAAGCTAGTCTCTAGCCCCAAGGGTTCGGGAGATATAGGGCCGCAAAGTCGGTCCACATTCCCTATGGTGTTTCCCATGTTAAAGTTTCCCTATGGAGATTCCAATGTTAAATTTTCACCGGGACGAGGTCCACTTCTCCCGGTACTGTGACCCGGGTATAAGAGTGAGCCACACGCCCTTTGGTGAGCTCGTAGGGGAGGACTTGGGCTCTGCAACAACACCAGAAACGAGTCTCTAGCCCAAAAGGCACGCGAGATATAGAGACGCAAAGTCGGTGAAATTTCCTATGGCGATTTCAATGCATTTGACACTTAGACGATTTTCATGCGGTTCCGCGCACTTTGTTCCGCGGCCACGGGCCCGCCGTAGCTCCAATCCTGACACATTTTGGCACACATAACTAGAGATACTTGGCTTTCGAATGAGCCCGGGCTCGAATTTTTGTCACCCCGGGAAGGTGCATCGGGTGGGGGCATGTCGGTTTTGGTTTGCCGCTCCTCGGCCGTGCAAGTGCGGAGCCTGCCCTTCCTAGAGGTAAGAGCCAAGTGTCCTGGGAGCTCCGCGAGCCTATCCGCGGATCTTTAGGTGCCTTGGCCGCGGAGCGGCACCGTTCCAAAGTGCGGTCCGGCGGATTTGGACCGGGTCATGGTAACCGATTTGCCCCAAACTCCCTAGGTAGATAGCCCTACATGTGCCCTTTCGAACGATGGTAGTCTTATTAGTGTGGCCCCAGGAGAACCGGAGATACGCGGGGCCAAGTAGGTCATGGTAACCGATTTGCCCCAAACTCCCTGGGTAGATAGCCCTATATGTGCCCTTTCGAACGATGGTAGTCTTATTAGTGTGGCCCTAAGAGAACCGGAGATACGCGGGGCCAAAGTAGGTCAAGATTTGGCCGCGAAGGTCCACTTTGGCCCGGTACCGAGCAGCCGCCTTTCGTGGCGTACAAAATTAAAGCCACTCACTTTGTAGAGGAGACTTGGGGCTCCACGAGGGTGGTGAAAGCTAGTCTCTAGCCCCAAGGGTTCGGGAGATATAGGGCCGCAAAGTCGGTCCACATTCCCTATGGCGTTTCCCATGTTAAAGTTTCCCTATGGAGATTCCAATGTTAAATTTTCACCGGGACGAGGTCCACTTCTCCGGTACTGTGACCCGGGTATAAGAGTGAGCCACACGCCCTTTGGTGAGCTCGTAGGGGAGGACTTGGGCTCTGCAACAACACCAGAAACGAGTCTCTAGCCCGAAAGGCACGCGAGATATAGAGACGCAAAGTCGGTGAAATTTCCTATGGCGATTTCAATGCATTTGACACTTAGACGATTTTTCATGCGGTTCCGCGCACTTTGTTCCGCGGCCACGGGCCCGCCGTAGCTCCAATCCTGACACATTTTGGCACACATAAACTAGAGATACTTGGCTTTCGAATGAGCCCGGGCTCGAATTTTGTCACCCCGGGAAGGTGCATCGGGTGGGGGCATGTCGGTTTTGGTTTTGCCGCTCCTCGGCCGTGCAAGTGCGGAGCCTGCCCTTCCTAGAGGTAAGAGCCAAGTGTCCTGGGAGCTCCGCGAGCCTATCCGCGGATCTTTAGGTGCCTTGGCCGCGGAGCGGCACCGTTCCAAAGTGCGGTCCGGCGGATTTGGACCGGGTCATGGTAACCGATTTGCCCCAAACTCCCTAGGTAGATAGCCCTACATGTGCCCTTTCGAACGATGGTAGTCTTATTAGTGTGGCCCCAGGAGAACCGGAGATACGCGGGGCCAAAGTAGGTCATGGTAACCGATTTGCCCCAAACTCCCTGGGTAGATAGCCCTATATGTGCCCTTTCGAACGATGGTAGTCTTATTAGTGTGGCCCTAAGAGAACCGGAGATACGCGGGGCCAAAGTAGGTCAAGATTTGGCCGCGAAGGTCCACTTTGGCCCGGTACCGAGCAGCCGCCTTTCGTGGCGTACAAAATTAAAGCCACTCACTTTGTAGAGGAGACTTGGGGCTCCACGAGGGTGGTGAAAGCTAGTCTCTAGCCCCAAGGGTTCGGGAGATATAGGGCCGCAAAGTCGGTCCACATTCCCTATGGCGTTTCCCATGTTAAAGTTTCCCTATGGAGATTCCAATGTTAAATTTTCACCGGGACGAGGTCCACTTCTCCCGGTACTGTGACCCGGGTATAAGAGTGAGCCACACGCCCTTTGGTGAGCTCGTAGGGGAGGACTTGGGCTCTGCAACAACACCAGAAACGAGTCTCTAGCCCGAAAGGCACGCGAGATATAGAGACGCAAAGTCGGTGAAATTTCCTATGGCGATTTCAATGCATTTGACACTTAGACGATTTTTCATGCGGTTCCGCGCACTTTGTTCCGCGGCCACGGGCCCGCCGTAGCTCCAATCCTGACACATTTTGGCACACATAAACTAGAGATACTTGGCTTTCGAATGAGCCCGGGCTCGAATTTTTGTCACCCCGGGAAGGTGCATCGGGTGGGGGCATGTCGGTTTTGGTTTTGCCGCTCCTCGGCCGTGCAAGTGCGGAGCCTGCCCTTCCTAGAGGTAAGAGCCAAGTGTCCTGGGAGCTCCGCGAGCCTATCCGCGGATCTTTAGGTGCCTTGGCCGCGGAGCGGCACCGTTCCAAAGTGCGGTCCGGCGGATTTGGACCGGGTCATGGTAACCGATTTGCCCCAAACTCCCTAGGTAGATAGCCCTACATGTGCCCTTTCGAACGATGGTAGTCTTATTAGTGTGGCCCCAGGAGAACGGAGATACGCGGGGCCAAAGTAGGTCATGGTAACCGATTTGCCCCAAACTCCCTGGGTAGATAGCCCTATATGTGCCCTTTCGAACGATGGTAGTCTTATTAGTGTGGCCCTAAGAGAACCGGAGATACGCGGGGCCAAAGTAGGTCAAGATTTGGCCGCGAAGGTCCACTTTGGCCCGGTACCGAGCAGCCGCCTTTCGTGGCGTACAAAATTAAAGCCACTCACTTTGTAGAGGAGACTTGGGGCTCCACGAGGGTGGTGAAAGCTAGTCTCTAGCCCCAAGGGTTCGGGAGATATAGGGCCGCAAAGTCGGTCCACATTCCCTATGGCGTTTCCCATGTTAAAGTTTCCCTATGGAGATTCCAATGTTAAATTTTCACCGGGACGAGGTCCACTTCTCCCGGTACTGTGACCCGGGTATAAGAGTGAGCCACACGCCCTTTGGTGAGCTCGTAGGGGAGGACTTGGGCTCTGCAACAACACCAGAAACGAGTCTCTAGCCCGAAAGGCACGCGAGATATAGAGACGCAAAGTCGGTGAAATTTCCTATGGCGATTTCAATGCATTTGACACTTAGACGATTTTTCATGCGGTTCCGCGCACTTTGTTCCGCGGCCACGGGCCCGCCGTAGCTCCAATCCTGACACATTTTGGCACACATAAACTAGAGATACTTGGCTTTCGAATGAGCCCGGGCTCGAATTTTTGTCACCCCGGGAAGGTGCATCGGGTGGGGGCATGTCGGTTTTGGTTTTGCCGCTCCTCGGCCGTGCAAGTGCGGAGCCTGCCCTTCCTAGAGGTAAGAGCCAAGTGTCCTGGGAGCTCCGCGAGCCTATCCGCGGATCTTTAGGTGCCTTGGCCGCGGAGCGGCACCGTTCCAAAGTGCGGTCCGGCGGATTTGGACCGGGTCATGGTAACCGATTTGCCCCCAAACTCCCTAGGTAGATAGCCCTACATGTGCCCTTTCGAACGATGGTAGTCTTATTAGTGTGGCCCCAGGAGAACCGGAGATACGCGGGGCCAAAGTAGGTCATGGTAACCGATTTGCCCCAAACTCCCTGGGTAGATAGCCCTATATGTGCCCTTTCGAACGATGGTAGTCTTATTAGTGTGGCCCTAAGAGAACCGGAGATACGCGGGGCCAAAGTAGGTCAAGATTTGGCCGCGAAGGTCCACTTTGGCCCGGTACCCGAGCAGCCGCCTTTCGTGGCGTACAAAATTAAAGCCACTCACTTTGTAGAGGAGACTTGGGGCTCCACGAGGGTGGTGAAAGCTAGTCTCTAGCCCCAAGGGTTCGGGAGATATAGGGCCGCAAAGTCGGTCCACATTCCCTATGGCGTTTCCCATGTTAAAGTTTCCCTATGGAGATTCCAATGTTAAATTTTCACCGGGACGAGGTCCACTTCTCCCGGTACTGTGACCCGGGTATAAGAGTGAGCCACACGCCCTTTGGTGAGCTCGTAGGGGAGGACTTGGGCTCTGCAACAACACCAGAAACGAGTCTCTAGCCCGAAAGGCACGCGAGATATAGAGACGCAAAGTCGGTGAAATTTCCTATGGCGATTTCAATGCATTTGACACTTAGACGATTTCTCATGCGGTTCCGCGCACTTTGTTCCGCGGCCACGGGCCCGCCGTAGCTCCAATCCTGACACATTTTGGCACACATAAACTAGAGATACTTGGCTTTCGAATGAGCCCGGGCTCGAATTTTTGTCACCCCGGGAAGGTGCATCGGGTGGGGGCATGTCGGTTTTGGTTTTGCCGCTCCTCGGCCGTGCAAGTGCGGAGGCCTGCCCTTCCTAGAGGTAAGAGCCAAGTGTCCTGGGAGCTCCGCGAGCCTATCCGCGGATCTTTAGGTGCCTTGGCCGCGGAGCGGCACCGTTCCAAAGTGCGGTCCGGCGGATTTGGACCGGGTCATGGTAACCGATTTGCCCCAAACTCCCTAGGTAGATAGCCCTACATGTGCCCTTTCGAACGATGGTAGTCTTATTAGTGTGGCCCCAGGAGAACCGGAGATACGCGGGGCCAAAGTAGGTCATGGTAACCGATTTGCCCCAAACTCCCTGGGTAGATAGCCCTATATGTGCCCTTTCGAACGATGGTAGTCTTATTAGTGTGGCCCTAAGAGAACCGGAGATACGCGGGGCCAAAGTAGGTCAAGATTTGGCCGCGAAGGTCCACTTTGGCCCGGTACCGAGCAGCCGCCTTTCGTGGCGTACAAAATTAAAGCCACTCACTTTGTAGAGGAGACTTGGGGCTCCACGAGGGTGGTGAAAGCTAGTCTCTAGCCCCAAGGGTTCGGGAGATATAGGGCCGCAAAGTCGGTCCACATTCCCTATGGCGTTTCCCATGTTAAAGTTTCCCTATGGAGATTCCAATGTTAAATTTTCACCGGGACGAGGTCCACTTCTCCCGGTACTGTGACCCGGGTATAAGAGTGAGCCACACGCCCTTTGGTGAGCTCGTAGGGGAGGACTTGGGCTCTGCAACAACACCAGAAACGAGTCTCTAGCCCGAAAGGCACGCGAGATATAGAGACGCAAAGTCGGTGAAATTTCCTATGGCGATTTCAATGCATTTGACACTTAGACGATTTTTCATGCGGTTCCGCGCACTTTGTTCCGCGGCCACGGGCCCGCCGTAGCTCCAATCCTGACACATTTTGGCACACATAAACTAGAGATACTTGGCTTTCGAATGAGCCCGGGCTCGAATTTTTGTCACCCCGGGAAGGTGCATCGGGTGGGGGCATGTCGGTTTTGGTTTTGCCGCTCCTCGGCCGTGCAAGTGCGGAGCCTGCCCTTCCTAGAGGTAAGAGCCAAGTGTCCTGGGAGCTCCGCGAGCCTATCCGCGGATCTTTAGGTGCCTTGGCCGCGGAGCGGCACCGTTCCAAAGTGCGGTCCGGCGGATTTGGACCGGGTCATGGTAACCGATTTGCCCCAAACTCCCTAGGTAGATAGCCCTACATGTGCCCTTTCGAACGATGGTAGTCTTATTAGTGTGGCCCCAGGAGAACCGGAGATACGCGGGGCCAAAGTAGGTCATGGTAACCGATTTGCCCCAAACTCCCTGGGTAGATAGCCCTATATGTGCCCTTTCGAACGATGGTAGTCTTATTAGTGTGGCCCTAAGAGAACCGGAGATACGCGGGGCCAAAGTAGGTCAAGATTTGGCCGCGAAGGTCCACTTTGGCCCGGTACCGAGCAGCCGCCTTTCGTGGCGTACAAAATTAAAGCCACTCACTTTGTAGAGGAGACTTGGGGCTCCACGAGGGTGGTGAAAGCTAGTCTCTAGCCCCAAGGGTTCGGGAGATATAGGGCCGCAAAGTCGGTCCACATTCCCTATGGCGTTTCCCATGTTAAAGTTTCCCTATGGAGATTCCAATGTTAAATTTTCACCGGGACGAGGTCCACTTCTCCCGGTACTGTGACCCGGGTATAAGAGTGAGCCACACGCCCTTTGGTGAGCTCGTAGGGGAGGACTTGGGCTCTGCAACAACACCAGAAACGAGTCTCTAGCCCGAAAGGCACGCGAGATATAGAGACGCAAAGTCGGTGAAATTTCCTAGGGCGATTTCAATGCATTTGACACTTAGACGATTTTTCATGCGGTTCCGCGCACTTTGTTCCGCGGCCACGGGCCCGCCGTAGCTCCAATCCTGACACATTTTGGCACACATAAACTAGAGATACTTGGCTTTCGAATGAGCCCGGGCTCGAATTTTTGTCACCCCGGGAAGGTGCATCGGGTGGGGGCATGTCGGTTTTGGTTTTGCCGCTCCTCGGCCGTGCAAGTGCGGAGCCTGCCCTTCCTAGAGGTAAGAGCCAAGTGTCCTGGAAGCTCCGCGAGCCTATCCGCGGATCTTTAGGTGCCTTGGCCGCGGAGCGGCACCGTTCCAAAGTGCGGTCCGGCGGATTTGGACCGGGTCATGGTAACCGATTTGCCCCAAACTCCCTAGGTAGATAGCCCTACATGTGCCCTTTCGAACGATGGTAGTCTTATTAGTGTGGCCCCAGGAGAACCGGAGATACGCGGGGCCAAAGTAGGTCATGGTAACCGATTTGCCCCAAACTCCCTGGGTAGATAGCCCTATATGTGCCCTTCGAACGATGGTAGTCTTATTAGTGTGGCCCTAAGAGAACCGGAGATACGCGGGGCCAAAGTAGGTCAAGATTTGGCCGCGAAGGTCCACTTTGGCCGGTACCGAGCAGCCGCCTTTCGTGGCGTACAAAATTAAAGCCACTCACTTTGTAGAGGAGACTTGGGGCTCCACGAGGGTGGTGAAAGCTAGTCTCTAGCCCCAAGGGTTCGGGAGATATAGGGCCGCAAAGTCGGTCCACATTCCCTATGGCGTTTCCCATGTTAAAGTTTCCCTATGGGAGATTCCAATGTTAAATTTTCACCGGGACGAGGTCCACTTCTCCCGGTACTGTGACCCGGGTATAAGAGTGAGCCACACGCCCTTTGGTGAGCTCGTAGGGGAGGACTTGGGCTCTGCAACAACACCAGAAACGAGTCTCTAGCCCGAAAGGCACGCGAGATATAGAGACGCAAAGTCGGTGAAATTTCCTATGGCGATTTCAATGCATTTGACACTTAGACGATTTTTCATGCGGTTCCGCGCACTTTGTTCCGCGGCCACGGGCCCGCCGTAGCTCCAATCCTGACACATTTTGGCACACATAAACTAGAGATACTTGGCTTTCGAATGAGCCCGGGCTCGAATTTTTGTCACCCCGGGAAGGTGCATCGGGTGGGGGCATGTCGGTTTTGGTTTTGCCGCTCCTCGGCCGTGCAAGTGCGGAGCCTGCCCTTCCTAGAGGTAAGAGCCAAGTGTCCTGGGAGCTCCGCGAGCCTATCCGCGGATCTTTAGGTGCCTTGGCCGCGGAGCGGCACCGTTCCAAAGTGCGGTCCGGCGGATTTGGACCGGGTCATGGTAACCGATTTGCCCCAAACTCCCTAGGTAGATAGCCCTACATGTGCCCTTTCGAACGATGGTAGTCTTATTAGTGTGGCCCCAGGAGAACCGGAGATACGCGGGGCCAAAGTAGGTCATGGTAACCGATTTGCCCCAAACTCCCTGGGTAGATAGCCCTATATGTGCCCTTTCGAACGATGGTAGTCTTATTAGTGTGGCCCTAAGAGAACCGGAGATACGCGGGGCCAAAGTAGGTCAAGATTTGGCCGCGAAGGTCCACTTTGGCCCGGTACCGAGCAGCCGCCTTTCGTGGCGTACAAAATTAAAGCCACTCACTTTGTAGAGGAGACTTGGGGCTCCACGAGGGTGGTGAAAGCTAGTCTCTAGCCCCAAGGGTTCGGGAGATATAGGGCCGCAAAGTCGGTCCACATTCCCTATGGCGTTTCCCATGTTAAAGTTTCCCTATGGAGATTCCAATGTTAAATTTTCACCGGGACGAGGTCCACTTCTCCCGGTACTGTGACCCGGGTATAAGAGTGAGCCACACGCCCTTTGGTGAGCTCGTAGGGGAGGACTTGGGCTCTGCAACAACACCAGAAACGAGTCTCTAGCCCGAAAGGCACGCGAGATATAGAGACGCAAAGTCGGTGAAATTTCCTATGGCGATTTCAATGCATTTGACACTTAGACGATTTTTCATGCGGTTCCGCGCACTTTGTTCCGCGGCCACGGGCCCGCCGTAGCTCCAATCCTGACACATTTTGGCACACATAAACTAGAGATACTTGGCTTTCGAATGAGCCCGGGCTCGAATTTTTGTCACCCCGGGAAGGTGCATCGGGTGGGGGCATGTCGGTTTTGGTTTTGCCGCTCCTCGGCCGTGCAAGTGCGGAGCCTGCCCTTCCTAGAGGTAAGAGCCAAGTGTCCTGGGAGCTCCGCGAGCCTATCCGCGGATCTTTAGGTGCCTTGGCCGCGGAGCGGCACCGTTCCAAAGTGCGGTCCGGCGGATTTGGACCGGGTCATGGTAACCGATTTGCCCCAAACTCCCTAGGTAGATAGCCCTACATGTGCCCTTTCGAACGATGGTAGTCTTATTAGTGTGGCCCCAGGAGAACCGGAGATACGCGGGGCCAAAGTAGGTCATGGTAACCGATTTGCCCCAAACTCCCTGGGTAGATAGCCCTATATGTGCCCTTTCGAACGATGGTAGTCTTATTAGTGTGGCCCTAAGAGAACCGGAGATACGCGGGGCCAAAGTAGGTCAAGATTTGGCCGCGAAGGTCCACTTTGGCCCGGTACCGAGCAGCCGCCTTTCGTGGCGTACAAAATTAAAGCCACTCACTTTGTAGAGGAGACTTGGGGCTCCACGAGGGTGGTGAAAGCTAGTCTCTAGCCCCAAGGGTTCGGGAGATATAGGGCCGCAAAGTCGGTCCACATTCCCTATGGCGTTTCCCATGTTAAAGTTTCCCTATGGAGATTCCAATGTTAAATTTTCACCGGGACGAGGTCCACTTCTCCCGGTACTGTGACCCGGGTATAAGAGTGAGCCACACGCCCTTTGGTGAGCTCGTAGGGGAGGACTTGGGCTCTGCAACAACACCAGAAACGAGTCTCTAGCCCGAAAGGCACGCGAGATATAGAGACGCAAAGTCGGTGAAATTTCCTATGGCGATTTCAATGCATTTGACACTTAGACGATTTTTCATGCGGTTCCGCGCACTTTGTTCCACGGCCACGGGCCCGCCGTAGCTCCAATCCTGACACATTTTGGCACACATAAACTAGAGATACTTGGCTTTCGAATGAGCCCGGGCTCGAATTTTTGTCACCCCGGGAAGGTGCATCGGGTGGGGGCATGTCGGTTTTGGTTTTGCCGCTCCTCGGCCGTGCAAGTGCGGAGCCTGCCCTTCTAGAGGTAAGAGCCAAGTGTCCTGGGAGCTCCGCGAGCCTATCCGCGGATCTTTAGGTGCCTTGGCCGCGGAGCGGCACCGTTCCAAAGTGCGGTCCGGCGGATTTGGACCGGGTCATGGTAACCGATTTGCCCCAAACTCCCTAGGTAGATAGCCCTACATGTGCCCTTTCGAAGGATGGTAGTCTTATTAGTGTGGCCCCAGGAGAACCGGAGATACGCGGGGCCAAAGTAGGTCATGGTAACCGATTTGCCCCAAACTCCCTGGGTAGATAGCCCTATATGTGCCCTTTCGAACGATGGTAGTCTTATTAGTGTGGCCCTAAGAGAACCGGAGATACGCGGGGCCAAAGTAGGTCAAGATTTGGCCGCGAAGGTCCACTTTGGCCCGGTACCGAGCAGCCGCCTTTCGTGGCGTACAAAATTAAAGCCACTCACTTTGTAGAGGAGACTTGGGGCTCCACGAGGGTGGTGAAAGCTAGTCTCTAGCCCCAAGGGTTCGGGAGATATAGGGCCGCAAAGTCGGTCCACATTCCCTATGGCGTTTCCCATGTTAAAGTTTCCCTATGGAGATTCCAATGTTAAATTTTCACCGGACGAGGTCCACTTCTCCCGGTACTGTGACCCGGGTATAAGAGTGAGCCACACGCCCTTTGGTGAGCTCGTAGGGGAGGACTTGGGCTCTGCAACAACACCAGAAACGAGTCTCTAGCCCGAAAGGCACGCGAGATATAGAGACGCAAAGTCGGGTGAAATTTCCTATGGCGATTTCAATGCATTTGACACTTAGACGATTTTTCATGCGGTTCCGCGCACTTTTGTTCCGCGGCACGGGCCCGCCGTAGCTCAATCCTGACACATTTTGGCACACATAAACTAGAGATACTTGGCTTTCGAATGAGCCCGGGCTCGAATTTTTGTCACCCCGGGAAGGTGCATCGGGTGGGGGCATGTCGGTTTTGGTTTTGCCGCTCCTCGGCCGTGCAAGTGCGGAGCCTGCCCTTTCTAGAGGTAAGAGCCAAGTGTCCTGGGAGCTCCGCGAGCCTATCCGCGGATCTTTAGGTGCCTTGGCCGCGGAGCGGCACCGTTCCAAAGTGCGGTCTCTAGCCCCAAGGGTTCGGGTTCGGGAGATATAGGGCCGCAAAGTCGGTCCACATTCCCTATGGCGTTTCCCATGTTAAAGTTTCCCTATGGAGATTCCAATGTTAAATTTTCACCGGGACGAGGTCCACTTCTCCCGGTACTGTGACCCGGGTATAAGAGTGAGCCACACGCCCTTTGGTGAGCTCGTAGGGGAGGACTTGGGCTCTGCAACAACACCAGAAACGAGTCTCTAGCCCGAAAGGCACGCGAGATATAGAGACGCAAAGTCGGTGAAATTTCCTATGGCGATTTCAATGCATTTGACACTTAGACGATTTTTCATGCGGTTCCGCGCACTTTGTTCCGCGGCCACGGGCCCGCCGTAGCTCCAATCCTGACACATTTTGGCACACATAAACTAGAGATACTTGGCTTTCGAATGAGCCCGGGCTCGAATTTTTGTCACCCCGGGAAGGTGCATCGGTGGGGGCATGTCGGTTTTGGTTTTGCCGCTCCTCGGCCGTGCAAGTGCGGAGCCTGCCCTTCCTAGAGGTAAGAGCCAGTGTCCTGGGAGCTCCGCGAGCCTATCCGCGGATCTTTAGGTGCCTTGGCCGCGGAGCGGCACCGTTCCAAAGTGCGGTCCGGCGGATTTGGACCGGGTCATGGTAACCGATTTGCCCCAAACTCCCTAGGTAGATAGCCCTACATGTGCCCTTTCGAACGATGGTAGGCTTATTAGTGTGGCCCCAGGAGAACCGGAGATACGCGGGGCCAAAGTAGGTATGGTAACCGATTTGCCCCAAACTCCCTGGGTAGATAGCCCTATATGTGCCCTTTCGAACGATGGTAGTCTTATTAGTGTGGCCCTAAGAGAACCGGAGATACGCGGGGCCAAAAGTAGGTCAAGATTTGGCCGCGAAGGTCACTTTGGCCCGGTACCCGAGCAGCCGCCTTTCGTGGCGTACAAAATTAAAGCCACTCACTTTGTAGAGGAGACTTGGGGCTCCACGAGGGTGGTGAAAGCTAGTCTCTAGCCCCAAGGGTTCGGGAGATATAGGGCCGCAAAGTCGGTCCACATTCCCTATGGCGTTTCCCATGTTAAAGTTTCCCTATGGAGATTCCAATGTTAAATTTTCACCGGGACGAGGTCCACTTCTCCCGGTACTGTGACCCGGGTATAAGAGTGAGCCACACGCCCTTTGGTGAGCTCGTAGGGGAGGACCTTGGGCTCTGCAACAACACCAGAACGAGTCTCTAGCCCGAAAGGCACGCGAGATATAGAGACGCAAAGTCGGTGAAATTTCCTATGGCGATTTCAATGCATTTGACACTTAGACGATTTTCATGCGGTTCCGCGCACTTTGTTCCGCGGCCACGGGCCCGCCGTAGCTCCAATCCTGACACATTTTGGCACACATAAACTAGAGATACTTGGCTTTCGAATGAGCCCGGGCTCGAATTTTTGTCACCCCCGGGAAGGTGCATCGGGTGGGGGCATGTCGGTTTTGGTTTTGCCGCTCCTCGGCCGTGCAAGTGCGGAGCCTGCCCTTCCTAGAGGTAAGAGCCAAGTGTCCTGGGAGCTCCGCGAGCCTATCCGCGGATCTTTAGGTGCCTTGGCCGCGGAGCGGCACCGTTCCAAAGTGCGGTCCGGCGGATTTGGACCGGGTCATGGTAACCGATTTGCCCCAAACTCCCTAGGTAGATAGCCCTACATGTGCCCTTTCGAACGATGGTAGTCTTATTAGTGTGGCCCCAGGAGAACCGGAGATACGCGGGGCCAAAGTAGGTCATGGTAACCGATTTGCCCCAAACTCCCTGGGTAGATAGCCCTATATGTGCCCTTTCGAACGATGGTAGTCTTATTAGTGTGGCCCTAAGAGAACCGGAGATACGCGGGGCCAAAGTAGGTCAAGATTTGGCCGCGAAGGTCCACTTTGGCCCGGTACCGAGCAGCCGCCTTTCGTGGCGTACAAAATTAAAGCCACTCACTTTGTAGAGGAGACTTGGGGCTCCACGAGGGTGGTGAAAGCTAGTCTCTAGCCCCAAGGGTTCGGGAGATATAGGGCCGCAAAGTCGGTCCACATTCCCTATGGCGTTTCCCATGTTAAAGTTTCCCTATGGAGATTCCAATGTTAAATTTTCACCGGGACGAGGTCCACTTCTCCCGGTACTGTGACCCGGGTATAAGAGTGAGCCACACGCCCTTTGGTGAGCTCGTAGGGGAGGACTTGGGCTCTGCAACAACACCAGAAACGAGTCTCTAGCCCGAAAGGCACGCGAGATATAGAGACGCAAAGTCGGTGAAATTTCCTATGGCGATTTCAATGCATTTGACACTTAGACGATTTTTCATGCGGTTCCGCGCACTTTGTTCCGCGGCCACGGGCCCGCCGTAGCTCCAATCCTAACACATTTTGGCACACATAAACTAGAGATACTTGGCTTTCGAATGAGCCCGGGCTCGAATTTTTGTCACCCCGGGAAGGTGCATCGGGTGGGGGCATGTCGGTTTTGGTTTTGCCGCTCCTCGGCCGTGCAAGTGCGGAGCCTGCCCTTCCTAGAGGTAAGAGCCAAGTGTCCTGGGAGCTCCGCGAGCCTATCCGCGGATCTTTAGGTGCCTTGGCCGCGAAGCGGCACCGTTCCAAAGTGCGGTCCGGCGGATTTGGACCGGGTCATGGTAACCGATTTGCCCCAAACTCCCTAGGTAGATAGCCCTACATGTGCCCTTTCGAACGATGGTAGTCTTATTAGTGTGGCCCCAGGAGAACCGGAGATACGCGGGGCCAAAGTAGGTCATGGTAACCGATTTGCCCCAAACTCCCTGGGTAGATAGCCCTATATGTGCCCTTTCGAACGATGGTAGTCTTATTAGTGTGGCCCTAAGAGAACCGGAGATACGCGGGGCCAAAGTAGGTCAAGATTTGGCCGCGAAGGTCCACTTTGGCCCGGTACCGAGCAGCCGCCTTTCGTGGCGTACAAAATTAAAGCCACTCACTTTGTAGAGGAGACTTGGGGCTCCACGAGGGTGGTGAAAGCTAGTCTCTAGCCCCAAGGGTTCGGGAGATATAGGGCCGCAAAGTCGGTCCACATTCCCTATGGCGTTTCCCATGTTAAAGTTTCCCTATGGAGATTCCAATGTTAAATTTTCACCGGGACGAGGTCCACTTCTCCCGGTACTGTGACCCGGGTATAAGAGTGAGCCACACGCCCTTTGGTGAGCTCGTAGGGGAGGACTTGGGCTCTGCAACAACACCAGAAACGAGTCTCTAGCCCGAAAGGCACGCGAGATATAGAGACGCAAAGTCGGTGAAATTTCCTATGGCGATTTCAATGCATTTGACACTTAGACGATTTTTCATGCGGTTCCGCGCACTTTGTTCCGCGGCCACGGGCCCGCCGTAGCTCCAATCCTGACACATTTTGGCACACATAAACTAGAGATACTTGGCTTTCGAATGAGCCCGGGCTCGAATTTTTGTCACCCCGGGAAGGTGCATCGGGTGGGGGCATGTCGGTTTTGGTTTTGCCGCTCCTCGCCGTGCAAGTGCGGAGCCTGCCCTTCCTAGAGGTAAGAGCCAAGTGTCCTGGGAGCTCCGCGAGCCTATCCGCGGATCTTTAGGTGCCTTGGCCGCGGAGCGGCACCGTTCCAAAGTGCGGTCCGGCGGATTTGGACCGGGTCATGGTAACCGATTTGCCCCAAACTCCCTAGGTAGATAGCCCTACATGTGCCCTTTCGAACGATGGTAGTCTTATTAGTGTGGCCCCAGGAGAACCGGAGATACGCGGGGCCAAAGTAGGTCATGGTAACCGATTTGCCCCAAACTCCCTGGGTAGATAGCCCTATATGTGCCCTTTCGAACGATGGTAGTCTTATTAGTGTGGCCCTAAGAGAACCGGAGATACGCGGGGCCAAAGTAGGTCAAGATTTGGCCGCGAAGGTCCACTTTGGCCCGGTACCGAGCAGCCGCCTTTCGTGGCGTACAAAATTAAAGCCACTCACTTTGTAGAGGAGACTTGGGGCTCCACGAGGGTGGTGAAAGCTAGTCTCTAGCCCCAAGGGTTCGGGAGATATAGGGCCGCAAAGTCGGTCCACATTCCCTATGGCGTTTCCCATGTTAAAGTTTCCCTATGGAGATTCCAATGTTAAATTTTCACCGGGACGAGGTCCACTTCTCCCGGTACTGTGACCCGGGTATAAGAGTGAGCCACACGCCCTTTGGTGAGCTCGTAGGGGAGGACTTGGGCTCTGCAACAACACCAGAAACGAGTCTCTAGCCCGAAAGGCACGCGAGATATAGAGACGCAAAGTCGGTGAAATTTCCTATGGCGATTTCAATGCATTTGACACTTAGACGATTTTTCATGCGGTTCCGCGCACTTTGTTCCGCGGCCACGGGCCCGCCGTAGCTCCAATCCTGACACATTTTGGCACACATAAACTAGAGATACTTGGCTTTCGAATGAGCCCGGGCTCGAATTTTGTCACCCCGGGAAGGTGCATCGGGTGGGGGCATGTCGGTTTTGGTTTTGCCGCTCCTCGGCCGTGCAAGTGCGGAGCCTGCCCTTCCTAGAGGTAAGAGCCAAGTGTCCTGGAGCTCCGCGAGCCTATCCGCGGATCTTTAGGTGCCTTGGCCGCGGAGCGGCACCGTTCCAAAGTGCGGTCCGGCGGATTTGGACCGGGTCATGGTAACCGATTTGCCCCAAACTCCCTGGGTAGATAGCCCTACATGTGCCCTTTCGAACGATGGTAGTCTTATTAGTGTGGCCCCAGGAGAACCGGAGATACGCGGGGCCAAAGTAGGTCATGGTAACCGATTTGCCCCAAACTCCCTGGGTAGATAGCCCTATATGTGCCCTTTCGAACGATGGTAGTCTTATTAGTGTGGCCCTAAGAGAACCGGAGATACGCGGGGCCAAAGTAGGTCAAGATTTGGCCGCGAAGGTCCACTTTGGCCCGGTACCGAGCAGCCGCCTTTCGTGGCGTACAAAATTAAAGCCACTCACTTTGTAGAGGAGACTTGGGGCTCCACGAGGGTGGTGAAAGCTAGTCTCTAGCCCCAAGGGTTCGGGAGATATAGGGCCGCAAAGTCGGTCCACATTCCCTATGGCGTTTCCCATGTTAAAGTTTCCCTATGGAGATTCCAATGTTAAATTTTCACCGGGACGAGGTCCACTTCTCCCGGTACTGTGACCCGGGTATAAGAGTGAGCCACACGCCCTTTGTGAGCTCGTAGGGGAGGACTTGGGCTCTGCAACAACACCAGAAACGAGTCTCTAGCCCGAAAGGCACGCGAGATATAGAGACGCAAAGTCGGTGAAATTTCCTATGGCGATTTCAATGCATTTGACACTTAGACGATTTTTCATGCGGTTCCGCGCACTTTGTTCCGCGGCCACGGGCCCGCCGTAGCTCCAATCCTGACACATTTTGGCACACATAAACTAGAGATACTTGGCTTTCGAATGAGCCCGGGCTCGAATTTTTGTCACCCCGGGAAGGTGCAGCGGTGGGGGCATGTCGGTTTTGGTTTTGCCGCTCCTCGGCCGTGCAAGTGCGGAGCCTGCCCTTCCTAGAGGTAAGAGCCAAGTGTCCTGGGAGCTCCGCGAGCCTATCCGCGGATCTTTAGGTGCCTTGGCCGCGGAGCGGCACCGTTCCAAAGTGCAGTCCGGCGGATTTGGACCGGGTCATGGTAACCGATTTGCCCCAAACTCCCTAGGTAGATAGCCCTACATGTGCCCTTTCGAACGATGGTAGTCTTATTAGTGTGGCCCCAGGAGAACCGGAGATACGCGGGGCCAAAGTAGGTCATGGTAACCGATTTGCCCTATATGTGCCCTTTCGAACGATGGTAGTCTTATTAGTGTGGCCCTAAGAGAACCGGAGATACGCGGGGCCAAAGTAGGTCAAGATTTGGCCGCGAAGGTCCACTTTGGCCCGGTACCGAGCAGCCGCCTTTCGTGGCATACAAAATTAAAGCCACTCACTTTGTAGAGGAGATATAGGGCCGCAAAGTCGGTCCACATTCCCTATGGCGTTTCCCATGTTAAAGTTTCCCTATGGAGATTCCAATGTTAAATTTTCACCGGGACGAGGTCCACTTCTCCCGGTACTGTGACCCGGGTATAAGAGTGAGCCACACGCCCTTTGGTGAGCTCGTAGGGGAGGACTTGGGCTCTGCAACAACACCAGAAACGAGTCTCTAGCCCGAAAGGCACGCGAGATATAGAGACGCAAAGTCGGTGAAATTTCCTATGGCGATTTCAATGCATTTGACACTTAGACGATTCTTCATGCGGTTCCGCGCACTTTGTTCCGCGGCCACGGGCCCGCCGTAGCTCCAATCCTGACACATTTTGGCACACATAAACTAGAGATACTTGGCTTTCGAATGAGCCCGGGCTCGAATTTTTGTCACCCCGGGAAGGTGCATCGGGTGGGGGCATGTCGGTTTTGGTTTTGCCGCTCCTCGGCCGTGCAAGTGCGGAGCCTGCCCTTCCTAGAGGTAAGAGCCAAGTGTCCTGAAAGCTCCGCGAGCCTATCCGCGGATCTTTAGGTGCCATGGCCGCGGAGCGGCACCGTTCCAAAGTGCGGTCCGGCGGATTTGGACCGGGTCATGGTAACCGATTTGCCCCAAACTCCCTAGGTAGATAGCCCTACATGTGCCCTTTCGAACGATGGTAGTCTTATTAGTGTGGCCCCAGGAGAACCGGAGATACGCGGGGCCAAAGTAGGTCATGGTAACCGATTTGCCCCAAACTCCCTGGGTAGATAGCCCTATATGTGCCCTTTCGAACGATGGTAGTCTTATTAGTGTGGCCCTAAGAGAACCGGAGATACGCGGGGCCAAAGTAGGTCAAGATTTGGCCGCGAAGGTCCACTTTGGCCCGGTACCGAGCAGCCGCCGCCTTTCGTGGCGTACAAAATTAAAGCCATTCACTTTGTAGAGGAGACTTGGGGCTCCACGAGGGTGGTGAAAGCTAGTCTCTAGCCCCAAGGGTTCGGGAGATATAGGGCCGCAAAGTCGGTCCACATTCCCTATGGCGTTTCCCATGTTAAAGTTTCCCTATGGAGATTCCAATGTTAAATTTTCACCGGGACGAGGTCCACTTCTCCCGGTACTGTGACCCGGGTATAAGAGTGAGCCACACGCCCTTTGGTGAGCTCGTAGGGGAAGACTTGGGCTCTGCAACAACACCAGAAACGAGTCTCTAGCCCGAAAGGCACGCGAGATATAGAGCCGCAAAGTCGGTGAAATTTCCTATGGCGATTTCAATGCATTTGACACTTAGACGATTTTCATGCGGTTCCGCGCACTTTGTTCCGCGGCCACGGGCCCGCCGTAGCTCCAATCCTGACACATTTTGGCACACATAAACTAGAGATACTTGGCTTTCGAATGAGCCCGGGCTCGAATTTTTGTCACCCCGGGAAGGTGGCATCGGGTGGGGGCATGTCGGTTTTGGTTTTGCCGCTCCTCGGACCGTGCAAGTGCGGAGCCTGCCCTTCCTAGAGGTAAGAGCCAAGTGTCCTGGGAGCTCCGCGAGCCTATCCGCTGATCTTTAGGTGCCTTGGCCGCGGAGCGGCACCGTTCCAAAGTGCGGTCCGGCGGATTTGGACCGTGTCATGGTAACCGATTTGCCCAAACTCCCTATGTAGATAGCCCTACATGTGCCCTTTCGAACGATGGTAGTCTTATTAGTGTGGCCCCAGAGAACCGGAGATACGCGGGCCAAAGTAGGTCATGGTAACCGATTTGCCCCAAACTCCCTGGGTAGATAGCCCTATATGTGCCCTTTCGAACGATGGTAGTCTTATTAGTGTGGCCCTAAGAGACCGGAGATACGCGGGCCAAAGTAGGTCAAGATTTGGCCGCGAAGGTCCACTTTGGCCCGGTACCGAGCAGCCGCCTTTCGTGGCGTACAAAAATTAAAGCCACTCACGTTGTAGAGGAGACTTGGGGCTCCACGAGGGTGGTAAAGCTAGTCTCTAGCCCCAAGGGTTCGGGAGATATAGGGCCGCAAAGTCGGTCCACATTCCCTATGGCGTTTCCCATGTTAAAGTTTCCCTATGGAGATTCCAATGTTTAATTTTCACCGGGACGAGGTCCACTTCTCCCGGTACTGTGACCCGGGTATAAGAGTGAGCCACACGCCCTTTGGTGAGCTCGTAGGGGAGGACTTGGGCTCTGCAACAACACCAGAAACGAGTCTCTAGCCCGAAAGGCACGCGAGATATAGAGACGCAAAGTCGGTGAAATTTCCTATGGCGATATCAATGCATTTGACACTTAGACGATTTTTCAATGCGGTTCCGCGCACTTTGTTCCGCGGCCACGGGCCCGCCGTAGCTCCAATCCTGACACATTTTGGCACACATAAACTAGAGATACTTGGCTTTCGAATGAGCCCGGGCTCGAATTTTTGTCACCCCGGGAAGTGCATCGGGGTGGGGGCATGTCGGTTTTGGTTTTGCCGCTCCTCGGACGTGCAAGTGCGGAGCCTGCCCTTCCTAGAGGTAAGAGCCAAGTGTCCTGGGAGCTCCGCGAGCCTATCCGCGGATCTTTAGGTGCCTTGGCCGCGGAGCGGCACCGTTCCAAAGTGCGGTCCGGCGGATTTGGACCGGGTCATGGTAACCGATTTGCCCCAAACTCCCTAGGTAGATAGCCCTACATGTGCCCTTTCGAACGATGGTAGTCTTATTAGTGTGGCCCCAGGAGAACCGGAGATACGCGGGGCCAAAGTAGGTCATGGTAACCGATTTGCCCCAAACTCCCTGGGTAGATAGCCCTATATGTGCCCTTTCGAACGATGGTAGTCTTATTAGTGTGGCCCTAAGAGAACCGGAGATACGTGGGGCCAAAGTAGGTCAAGATTTGGCCGCGAAGGTCCACTTTGGCCCGGTACCGAGCAGCCGCCTTTCGTGGCGTACAAAATTAAAGCCACTCACTTTGTAAAGGAGACTTGGGGCTCCAAGAGGGTGGTAAAAAGCTAGTCTCTAGCCCCAAGGGTTCGGGAGATATAGGGCCGCAAAGTCGGTCCACATTCCCTATGGCGTTTCCCATGTTAAAGTTTCCCTATGGAGATTCCAATGTTAAATTTTCACCGGGACGAGGTCCACTTCTCCCGGTACTGTGACCCGGGTATAAGAGTGAGCCACACGCCCTTTGGTGAGCTCGTAGGGGAGGACTTGGGCTCTGCAACAACACCAGAAACGTGTCTCTAGCCCGAAAGGCACGCGAGATATAGAGACGCAAAGTCGGTGAAATTTCCTATGGCGATTTCAATGCATTTGACACTTAGACGATTTTTCATGCGGTTCCGCGCACTTTGTTCCGCGGCCACGGGCCCGCCGTAGCTCCAATCCTGACACATTTTGGCACACATAAACTAGAGATACTTGGCTTTCGAATGAGCCCGGGCTCGAATTTTTGTCACCCCGGGAAGGTGCATCGGGTGGGGGCATGTCGTTTTGGTTTTGGCCGCTCCTCGGCCGTGCAAGTGCGGAGCCTGCCCTTCCTAGAGTTAAGAGCCAAGTGTCCTGGGAGCTCCGCGAGCCTATCCGCGGATCTTTAGGTGCCTTGGCCGCGGAGCGGCACCGTTCCAAAGTGCGGTCCGGCGGATTTGGACCGGGTCATGGTAACCGATTTGCCCCAAACTCCCTAGGTAGATAGCCCTACATGTGCCCTTTCGAACGATGGTAGTCTTATTAGTGTGGCCCCAGGAAAACCGGAGTATACGCGGGGCCAAAGTAGGTCATGGTAACCGATTTGCCCCAAACTCCCTGGGTAGATAGCCCTATATGTGCCCTTCGAACGATGGTAGTCTTATTAGTGTGGCCCTAAGAGAACCGGATGATACGCGGGGCCAAAGTAGGTCAAGATTTGGCCGCGAAGGTCCACTTTGGCCCGGTACCGAGCAGCCGCCTTTCGTGGCGTACAAAATTAAAGCCACTCACTTTGTAGAGGAGACTTGGGGCTCCACGAGGGTGGTGAAAGCTAGTCTCTAGCCCCAAGGGTTCGGGAGATATAGGGCCGCAAAGTCGGTCCACATTCCCTATGGCGTTTCCCATGTTAAAGTTTCCCTATGGAGATTCCAATGTTAAATTTTCACCGGGACGAGGTCCACTTCTCCCGGTACTGTGACCCGGGTATAAGAGTGAGCCACACGCCCTTTGGTGAGCTCGTAGGGGAGGACTTGGGCTCTGCAACAACACCAGAAACGAGTCTCTAGCCCGAAAGGCACGCGAGATATAGAGACGCAAAGTCGGTGAAATTTCCTATGGCGATTTCAATGCATTTGACACTTAGAACGATTTTCATGCGGTTCCGCGCACTTTGTTCCGCGGCCACGGGCCCGCCGTAGCTCCAATCCTGACACATTTTGGCACACATAAACTAGAGATACTTGGCTTTCGAATGAGCCCGGGCTCGAATTTTGTCACCCCGGGAAGGTGCATCGGGTGGGGGCATGTCGGTTTTTGGTTTTGCCGCTCCTCGGCCGTGCAAGTGCGGAGCCTGCCCTTCCTAGAGGTAAGAGCCAAGTGTCCTGGGAGCTCCGCGAGCCTATCCGCGGATCTTAGGTGCCTTGGCCGCGGAGCGGCAACCGTTCCAAAGTGCGGTCCGGCGGATTTGGACCGGGTCATGGTAACCGATTTGCCCCAAAACTCCCTAGGTAGATAGCCCTACATGTGCCCTTTCGAACGATGGTAGTCTTATTAGTGTGGCCCCAGGAGAACAGGAGATACGCGGGGCCAAAGTAGGTCATGGTAACCGATTTGCCCCAAACTCCCTGGGTAGATAGCCCTATATGTGCCCTTTCGAACGATGGTAGTCTTATTAGTGTGGCCCTAAGAGAACCGGAGATACGCGGGGCCAAAGTAGGTCAAGATTTGGCCGCGAAGGTCCACTTTGGCCCGGTACCGAGCAGCCGCCTTTCGTGCGTACAAAATTAAAGCCACTCACTTTGTAGAGGAGACTTGGGGCTCCACGAGGGTGGTGAAAGCTAGTCTCTAGCCCAAGGGTTCGGGAGATATAGGGCCGCAAAGTCGGTCCACATTCCCTATGGCGTTTCCCATGTTAAAGTTTCCCTATGGAGATTCCAATGTTAAATTTTCACCGGGACGAGGTCCACTTCTCCCGGTACTGTGACCCGGGTATAAGAGTGAGCCACACGCCCTTTGGTGAGCTCGTAGGGGAGGACTTGGGCTCTGCAACAACACCAGAAACGAAGTCTCTAGCCCGAAAGGCACGCGAGATATAGAGACCGCAAAGTCGGTGAAATTTCCTATGGCGATTTCAATGCATTTGACACTTAGAACGATTTTTCATGCGGTTCCGCGCACTTTGTTCCGCGACCACGGGCCCGCCGTAGCTCCAATCCTGACACATTTTGGCACACATAAACTAGAGATACTTGGCTTTCGAATGAGCCCGGGCTCGAATTTTTGTCACCCCGGGAAGGTGCATCGGGTGGGGGCATGTCGGTTTTGGTTTTGCCGCTCCTCGGCCGTGCAAGTGCGGAGCCTGCCCTTCCTAGAGGTAAGAGCCAAGTGTCCTGGGAGCTCCGCGAGCCTATCCGCGGATCTTTAGGTGCCTTGGCCGCGGAGCGCACCGTTCCAAAGTGCGGTCCGGCGGATTTGGGACCGGGTCATGGTAACCGATTTGCCCCAAACTCCCTAGGTAGATAGCCCTACATGTGCCCTTTCGAACGATGGTAGTCTTATTAGTGTGCCCCAGGAGAAACCGGAGATACGCGGGGCCAAAGTAGGTCATGGTAACCGATTTGCCCCAAACTCCCTGGGTAGATAGCCCTATGTGTGCCCTTTCGAACGATGGTAGTCTTATTAGTGTGGCCCTAAGAGAACCGGAGATACGCGGGGCCAAAGTAGGTCAAGATTTGGCCGCGAAGGTCCACTTTGGCCGCGTACCGAGCAGCCGCCTTTCGTGGCGTACAAAATTAAAGCCACTCACTTTGTAGAGGAGACTTGGGACTCCACGAGGGTGGTGAAAGCTAGTCCCTAGCCCCAAGGATTCGGGAGATATAGGGCCGCAAAGTCGGTCCACATTCCCTATGGCGTTTCCCATGTTAAAGTTTCCCTATGGAGATTCCAATGTTAAATTGTCACCGGGACGAGGTCCACTTCTCCCGGTACTGGAGAGTGAGCCACACGCCCTTTGTTGAGCTCGTAGGGGAGGACTTGGGCTCTGCACCAACACCAGAAACGAGTCTCTAGCCCAAAAGGCACGCGAGATATAGAGCCGCAAAGTCGGTGAAATTTCCTAAGGCGATTTCAATGCATTTGACACTTAGACGATTTTTCATGCGGTTCCGCGCACTTTGTTCCGCGGCCACGGGCTCGCCGTAG
The DNA here is from genome assembly GCF_027789765.1 of Dendropsophus ebraccatus. Taxonomy (NCBI): domain Eukaryota; kingdom Metazoa; phylum Chordata; class Amphibia; order Anura; family Hylidae; genus Dendropsophus; species Dendropsophus ebraccatus. The sequence continues at coordinate 61,891,557 of NC_091459.1, forward strand.
CTCCAATCCTGACACATTTTGGCACACATAAACTAGAGATACTTGGCTTTCGAATGAGCCCGGGCTCGAATTTTTGTCAACCCGGGAAGGTGCATCGGGTGGGGGCATGTCGGTTTTGGTTTTGCCGCTCCTCGGCCGTGCAAGTGCGGAGCCTGCCCTTCCTAGAGGTAAGAGCCAAGTGTCCTGGAGCTCCGCGAGCCTATCCGCGGATCTTTAGGTGCCTTGGCCGCGGAGCGGCACCGTTCCAAAAGTGCGGTCCGGCGGATTTGGACCGTGTCATGGTAACCGATTTGCCCCAAACTCCCTAGGTAGATAGCCCTACATGTGCCCTTTCAAACGATGGTAGTCTTATTAGTGTGGCCCAGGAGAACCGGAGCTACGCGGGGCCAAAGTAGGTCATGGTAACCGATTGCCCCAAACTCCCTGGGTAGATAGCCCTATATGTGCCCTTTCGAACGATGGTAGTCTTATTAGTGTGGCCCTAAGAGAACCGGAGATACGCGGGGCCAAAGTAGGTCAAGATTTGGCCGCGAAGGTCCACTTTGGCCCGGTACCGAGCAGCCGCCTTTCGTGGCGTACAAAATTAAAGCCACTCACTTTGTAGAGGAGACTTGGGGCTCCACGAGGGTGGTGAAAGCTAGTCTCTAACCCCCAAGGGTTCGGGAGATATAGGGCCGCAAAGTCGGTCCACATTCCCTATGGCGTTTCCCATGTTAAAGTTTCCCTATGGAGATTCCAATGTTAAATTTTCACCGGGACGAGGTCCACTTCTCCCGGTACTGTGACCCGGGTATAAGAGTGAGCCACACGCCCTTTGGTGAGCTCGTAGGGGAGGACTTGGGCTCTGCAACAACACCAGAAACGAGTCTCTAGCCCGAAAGGCACGCGAGATATAGAGACGCAAAGTCGGTGAAATTTCCTATGGCGATTTCAATGCATTTGACACTTAGACGATTTTTCATGCGGTTCCGCGCACTTTGTTCCGCGGCCCACGGGCCCGCCGTAGCTCCAATCCTGACACATTTTGGCACACATAAACTAGAGATACTTGGCTTTCGAATGAGCCCGGGCTCGAATTTTTGTCACCCCGGGAAGGTGCATCGGGTGGGGGCATGTCGGTTTTGGTTTTGCCGCTCCTCGGCCGTGCAAGTGCGGAGCCTGCCCTTCCTAGAGGTAAGAGCCAAGTGTCCTGGGAGCTCCGCGAGCCTATCCGCGGATCTTTAGGTGCCTTGGCCGCGGAGCGGCACCGTTCCAAAGTGCGGTCCGGCGGATTTGGACCGGGTCATGGTAACCGATTTGCCCCAAACTCCCTAGGTAGATAGCCCTACATGTGCCCTTTCGAACGATGGTAGTCTTATTAGTGTGGCCCCAGGAGAACCGGAGATACGCGGGGCCAAAGTAGGTCATGGTAACCGATTTGCCCCAAACTCCCTGGGTAGATAGCCCTATATGTGCCCTTTCGAACGATGGTAGTCTTATTAGTGTGGCCCTAAGAGAACCGGAGATACGCGGGGCCAAAGTAGGTCAAGATTTGGCCGCGAAGGTCCACTTTGGCCCGGTACCGAGCAGCCCGCCTTTCGTGGCGTACAAAATTAAAGCCACTCACTTTGTAGAGGAGACTTGGGGCTCCACGAGGGTGGTGAAAGCTAGTCTCTAGCCCCAAGGGTTCGGGAGATATAGGGCCGCAAAGTCGGTCCACATTCCCTATGGCGTTTCCCATGTTAAAGTTTCCCTATGGAGATTCCAATGTTAAATTTTCACCGGACGAGGTCCACTTCTCCCGGTACTGTGACCCGGGTATAAGAGTGAGCCACACGCCCTTTGGTGAGCTCGTAGGGGAGGACTTGGGCTCTGCAACAACACCAGAAACGAGTCTCTAGCCCGAAAGGCACGCGAGATATAGAGACGCAAAGTCGGTGAAATTTCCTATGGCGATTTCAATGCATTTGACACTTAGACGATTTTTCATGCGTTTCCGCGCACTTTGTTCCGCGGCCACGGGCCCGCCGTAGCTCCAATCCTGACACATTTTGGCACACATAAACTAGAGATACTTGGCTTTCGAATGAGCCCGGGCTCGAATTTTTGTCACCCCGGGAAGGTGCATCGGGTGGGGGCATGTCGGTTTTGGTTTTGCCGCTCCTTGGCCGTGCAAGTGCGGAGCCTGCCCTTCCTAGAGGTAAGAGCCAAGTGTCCTGGGAGCTCCGCGAGCCTATCCGCGGATCTTTAGGTGCCTTGGCCGCGGAGCGGCACCGTTCCAAAGTGCGGTCCGGCGGATTTGGACCGGTCATGGTAACCGATTTGCCCCAAACTTCCCTAGGTAGATAGCCCTACATGTGCCCTTTCGAACGATGGTAGTCTTATTAGTGTGGCCCCAGGAGAACCGGAAGATACGCGGGGCCAAAGTAGGTCATGGTAACCGATTTGCCCCAAACTCCCTGGGTAGATAGCCCTATATGTGCCCTTTCGAACGATGGTAGTCTTATTAGTGTGGCCCTAAGAGAAACCGGAGATACGCGGGGCCAAAGTAGGTCAAGATTTGCCGCGAAGGTCCACTTTGGCCCGGTAACCGAGCAGCCGCCTTTCGTGGCGTACAAAATTAAAGCCACTCACTTTGTAGAGGAGACTTGGGGCTCCACGAGGGTGGTGAAAGCTAGTCTCTAGCCCCAAGGGTTCGGGAGATATAGGGCCGCAAAGTCGGTCCACATTCCCTATGGCGTTTCCCATGTTAAAGTTTCCCTATGGAGATTCCAATGTTAAATTTTCACCGGGACGAGGTCCACTTCTCCCGGTACTGTGACCCGGGTATAAGAGTGAGCCACACGCCCTTTGGTGAGCTCGTAGGGGAGGACTTGGGCTCTGCAACAACACCAGAAACGAGTCTCTAGCCCGAAAGGCACGCGAGATATAGAGACGCAAAGTCGGTGAAATTTCCTATGGCGATTTCAATGCATTTGACACTTAGACGATTTTTCATGCGGTTCCGCGCACTTTGTTTCCGCGGCCACGGGCCCGCCGTAGCTCCAATCCTGACACATTTTGCACACATAAACTAGAGATACTTGGCTTTCGAATGAGCCCGGGCTCGAATTTTTGTCACCCCGGGAAGGTGCATCGGGTGGGGGCATGTCGGTTTTGGTTTTGCCGCTCCTCGGCCGTGCAAGTGCGGAGCCTGCCTTCCTAGAGGTAAGAGCCAAGTGTCCTGGAGCTCCGCGAGCCTATCCGCGGATCTTTAGGTGCCTTGGCCGCGGAGCGGCAACACCGTTCCAAAGTGCGGTCCGGCGGATTTGGACCGGGTCATGGTAACCGATTTGCCCCAAACTCCCTAGGTAGATAGCCCTACATGTGCCCTTTCGAACGATGGTAGTCTTATTAGTGTGGCCCCAGGAGAACCGGAGATACGCGGGGCCAAAGTAGGTCATGGTAACCGATTTGCCCCAAACTCCCTGGGTAGATAGCCCTATATGTGCCCTTTCGAACGATGGTAGTCTTATTAGTGTGGCCCTAAGAGAACCGGAGATACGCGGGGCCAAAGTAGGTCAAGATTTGGCCGCGAAGGTCCACTTTGGCCCGGTACCGAGCAGCCGCCTTTCGTGGCGTACAAATTAAAGCCACTCACTTTGTAGAGGAGACTTGGGGCTCCACGAGGGTGGTGAAAGCTAGTCTCTAGCCCCAAGGGTTCGGGAGATATAGGGCCGCAAAGTCGGTCCACATTCCCTATGGCGTTTCCCATGTTAAAGTTTCCCTATGGAGATTCCAATGTTAAATTTTCACCGGGACGAGGTCCACTTCTCCCGGTCCTGTGACCCGGGTATAAGAGTGAGCCACACGCCCTTTGGTGAGCTCGTAGGGGAGGACTTGGGCTCTGCAACAACACCAGAAACGAGTCTCTAGCCCGAAAGGCACGCGAGATATAGAGACGCAAAGTCGGTGAAATTTCCTATGGCGATTTCAATGCATTTGACACTTAGACGATTTTTCATGCGGTTCCGCGCACTTTGTTCCGCGGCCACGGGCCCGCCGTAGCTCCAATCCTGACACATTTTGGCACACATAAACTAGAGATACTTGGCTTTCGAATGAGCCCGGGCTCGAATTTTTGTCACCCCGGGAAGGTGCATCGGGTGGGGGCATGTCGGTTTTGGTTTTGCCGCTCCTCGGCCGTGCAAGTGCGGAGCCTGCCCTTCCTAGAGGTAAGAGCCAAGTGTCCTGGGAGCTCCGCGAGCCTATCCGCGGATCCTTAGGTGCCTTGGCCGCGGAGCGGCACCGTTCCAAAGTGCGGTCCGGCGGATTTGGACCGGGTCATGGTAACCGATTTGCCCCAAACTCCCTAGGTAGATAGCCCTACATGTGCCCTTTCGAACGATGGAAGGTCTTATTAGTGTGGCCCCAGGAGAACCGGAGATACGCGGGGCCAAAGTAGGTCATGGTAACCGATTTGCCCCAAACTCCCTGGGTAGATAGCCCTATGTGTGCCCTTTCGAACGATGGTAGTCTTATTAGTGTGGCCCTAAGAGAACCGGAGATACGCGGGGCCAAAGTAGGTCAAGATTTGGCCGCGAAGGTCCACTTTGGCCCGGTACCGAGCAGCCGCCTTTCGTGGCGTACAAAATTAAAGCCACTCACTTTGTAGAGGAGACTTGGGGCTCCACGAGGGTGGTGAAAGCTAGTCTCTAGCCCCAAGGGTTCGGGAGATATAGGGCCGCAAAGTCGGTCCACATTCCCTATGGCGTTTCCCATGTTAAAGTTTCCCTATGGAGATTCCAATGTTAAATTTTCACCGGGACGAGGTCCACTTCTCCCGGTACTGTGACCCGGGTATAAGAGTGAGCCACACGCCCTTTGGTGAGCTCGTAGGGGAGGACTTGGGCTCTGCAACAACACCAGAAACGAGTCTCTAGCCCGAAAGGCACGCGAGATATAGAGACGCAAAGTCGGTGAAATTTCCTATGGCGATTTCAATGCATTTGACACTTAGACGATTTTTCATGCGGTTCCGCGCACTTTGTTCCGCGGCCACGGGCCCGCCGTAGCTCCAATCCTGACACATTTTGGCACACATAAACTAGAGATACTTGGCTTTCGAATGAGCCCGGGCTCGAATTTTTGTCACCCCGGGAAGGTGCATCGGGTGGGGGCATGTCGGTTTTGGTTTTGCCGCTCCTCGGCCGTGCAAGTGCGGAGCCTGCCCTTCCTAGAGGTAAGAGCCAAGTGTCCTGGGAGCTCCGCGAGCCTATCCGCGGATCTTTAGGTGCCTTGGCCGCGGAGCGGCACCGTCCAAAGTGCGGTCCGGCGGATTTGGACCGGGTCATGGTAACCGATTTGCCCCAAACTCCCTAGGTAGATAGCCCTACATGTGCCCTTTCGAACGATGGTAGTCTTATTAGTGTGGCCCCAGGAGAAACAGGAGATACGCGGGGCCAAAGTAGGTCATGGTAACCGATTTGCCCCAAACTCCCTGGGTAGATAGCCCTATATGTGCCCTTTCGAACGATGGTAGTCTTATTAGTGTGGCCCTAAGAGAACCGGAGATACGCGGGGCCAAAGTAGGTCAAGATTTGGCCGCGAAGGTCCACTTTGGCCCGGTACCGAGCAGCCGCCTTTCGTGGCGTACAAAATTAAAGCCACTCACTTTGTAGAGGAGACTTGGGGCTCCACGAGGGTGGTGAAAGCTAGTCTCTAGCCCCAAGGGTTCGGGAGATATAGGGCCGCAAAGTCGGTCCACATTCCCTATGGCGTTTCCCATGTTAACGTTTCCCTATGGAGATTCCAATGTTAAATTTTCACCGGGACGAGGTCCACTTCTCCCGGTACTGTGACCCGGGTATAAGAGTGAGCCACACGCCCTTTGGTGAGCTCGTAGGGGAGGACTTGGGCTCTGCAACAACACCAGAAACGAGTCTCTAGCCCGAAAGGCACGCGAGATATAGAGACGCAAAGTCGGTGAAATTTCCTATGGCGATTTCAATGCATTTGACACTTAGACGATTTTCATGCGGTTCCGCGCACTTTGTTCCGCGGCCACGGGCCCGCCGTAGCTCCAATCCTGACACATTTTGGCACACATAAACTAGAGATACTTGGCTTTCGAATGAGCCCGGGCTCGAATTTTTGTCACCCCGGGAAGGTGCATCGGGTGGGGCATGTCGGTTTTGGTTTTGCCGCTCCTCGGCCGTGCAAGTGCGGAGCCTGCCCTTCCTAGAGGTAAGAGCCAAGTGTCCTGGGAGCTCCGCGAGCCTATCCGCGGATCTTTAGGTGCCTTGGCCGCGGAGCGGCACCGTTCCAAAGTGCGGTCCGGCGGATTTGGACCGGGTCATGGTAACCGATTTGCCCCAAACTCCCTAGGTAGATAGCCCTACATGTGCCCTTTCGAACGATGGTAGTCTTATTAGTGTGGCCCCAGGAGAACCGGAGATACGCGGGGCCAAAGTAGGTCATGGTAACCGATTTGCCCCAAACCCCTGGGTAGATAGCCCTATATGTGCCCTTTCCGAACGATGGTAGTCTTATTAGTGTGGCCCTAAGAGAACCGGAGATACGCGGGGCCAAAGTAGGTCAAGATTTTGCCGCGAAGGTCCACTTTGGCCCGGTACCGAGCAGCCGCCTTTCGTGGCGTACAAAATTAAAGCCACTCACTTTGTAGAGGAGACTTGGGGCTCCACGAGGGTGGTGAAAGCTAGTCTCTAGCCCCAAGGGTTCGGGAGATATAGGGCCGCAAAGTCGGTCCACATTCCCTATGGCGTTTCCCATGTTAAAGTTTCCCTATGGAGATTCCAATGTTAAATTTTCACCGGGACGAGGTCCACTTCTCCCGGTACTGTGACCCGGGTATAAGAGTGGGGCCACATGCCCTTTGGTGAGCTCGTAGGGGAGGACTTGGGCTCTGCAACAACACCAGAAACGAGTCTCTAGCCCGAAAGGCACGCGAGATATAGAGACGCAAAGTCGGTGAAATTTCCTATGGCGATTTCAATGCATTTGACACTTAGACGATTTTCATGCGGTTCCGCGCACTTTGTTCCGCGGCCACGGGCCCGCCGTAGCTCCAATCCTGACACATTTTGGCACACATAAACTAGAGATACTTGGCTTTCGAATGAGCCCGGGCTCGAATTTTTGTCACCCCGGAAGGTGCATCGGGTGGGGGCATGTCGGTTTTGGTTTTGCCGCTCCTCGGCCGTGCAAGTGCGGAGCCTGCCCTTCCTAGAGGTAAGAGCCAAGTGTCCTGGGAGCTCCGCGAGCCTATCCGCGGATCTTTAGGTGCCTTGGCCGAGGAGCGGCACCGTTCCAAAGTGCGGTCCGGCGGATTTGGACCGGGTCATGGTAACCGATTTGCCCCAAACTCCCTAGGTAGATAGCCCTACATGTGCCCTTTCGAACGATGGTAGTCTTATTAGTGTGGCCCCAGGAGAACCGGAGATACGCGGGGCCAAAGTTGGTCATGGTAACCGATTTGCCCCAAACTCCCTGGGTAGATAGCCCTATATGTGCCCTTTCGAACGATGGTAGTCTTATTAGTGTGGCCCTAAGAGAACCGGAGATACGCGGGGCCAAAGTAGGTCAAGATTTGGCCGCGAAGGTCCACTTTGGCCCGGTACCGAGCAGCCGCCTTTCGTGGCGCACAAAATTAAAGCCACTCACTTTGTAGAGGAGACTTGGGGCTCCACGAGGGTGGTGAAAGCTAGTCTCTAGCCCCAAGGGTTCGGGAGATATAGGGCCGCAAAGTCGGTCCACATTCCCTATGGCGTTTCCCATGTTAAAGTTTCCCTATGGAGATTCCAATGATAAATTTTCACCGGGACGAGGTCCACTTCTCCGGTACTGTGACACGGGTATAAGAGTGAGCCACACGCCCTTTGGTGAGCTCGTAGGGGAGGACTTGGGCTCTGCAACAACACCAGAAACGAGTCTCTAGCCCGAAAGGCACGCGAGATATAGAGACGCAAAGTCGGTGAAATTTCCTATGGCGATTTCAATGCATTTGACACTTAGACGATTTTTCATGCGGTTCCGCGCACTTTGTTCCGCGGCCACGGGCCCGCCGTAGCTCCAATCCTGACACATTTTGGCACACATAAACTAGAGATACTTGGCTTTCGAATGAGCCCGGGCTCGAATTTTTGTCACCCCCGGGAAGGTGCATCGGGTGGGGCATGTCGTTTTGGTTTTGCCGCTCCTCGGCCGTGCAAGTGCGGAGCCTGCCCTTCCTAGAGGTAAGAGCCAAGTGTCCTGGGAGCTCCGCGAGCCTATCCGCGGATCTTAGGTGCCTTGGCCGCGGAGCGGCACACCGTTCCAAAGTGCGGTCCGGCGGATTTGGACCGGGTCATGGTAACCGATTTGCCCCAAACTCCCTAGGTAGATAGCCCTACATGTGCCCTTTCGAACGATGGTAGTCTTATTAGTGTGGCCCCAGGAGAACCGGAGATACGCGGGGCCAAAGTAGGTCATGGTAACCGATTTGCCCCAAACTCCCTGGGTAGATAGCCCTATATGTGCCCTTTCGAACGATGGTAAGTCTTATTAGTGTGGCCCTAAGAGAACCGGAGATAACGGCGGGGCCAAAGTAGGTCAAGATTTGGCCGCGAAGGTCCACTTTGGCCCGGTACCGAGCAGCCGCCTTTCGTGGCGTACAAAATTAAAGCCACTCACTTTGTAGAGGAGACTTGGGGCTCCACGAGGGTGGTGAAAGCTAGTCTCTAGCCCAAGGGTTCGGGAGATATAGGGCCGCAAAGTCGGTCCACATTCCCTATGGCGTTTCCCATGTTAAAGTTTCCCTATGGAGATTCCAATGTTAAATTTTCACCGGGACGAGGTCCACTTCTCCCGGTACTGTGACCCGGGTATAAGAGTGAGCCACACGCCCTTTGGTGAGCTCGTAGGGGAGGACTTGGGCTCTGCAACAACACAGAAACGAGTCTCTAGCCCGAAAGGCACGCGAGATATAGAGACGCAAAGTCGGTGAAATTTCCTATGGCGATTTCAATGCATTTGACACTTAGACGATTTTTCATGCGGTTCCGCGCACTTTGTTCCGCGGCCACGGGCCCGCCGTAGCTCCAATCCTGACACATTTTGGCACACATAAACTAGAGATACTTGGCTTTCGAATGAGCCCGGGCTCGAATTTTTGTCACCCCGGGAAGGTGCATCGGGTGGGGGCATGTCGGTTTTGGTTTTGCCGCTCCTCGGCCGTGCAAGTGCGGAGCCTGCCCTTCCTAGAGGTAAGAGCCAATTGTCCTGGGAGCTCCGCGAGCCTTTCCGCGGATCTTTAGGTGCCTTGGCCGCGGAGCGGCACCGTTCCAAAGTGCGGTCCGGCGGATTTGGACCGGGTCATGGTAACCGATTTGCCCCAAACTCCTAGGTAGATAGCCCTACATGTGCCCTTTCGAACGATGGTAGTCTTATTAGTGTGGCCCCAGGAGAACCGGAGATACGCGGGGCCAAAGTAGGTCATGGTAACCGATTTGCCCCAAACTCCCTGGGTAGATAGCCCTATATGTGCCCTTTCGAACGATGGTAGTCTTATTAGTGTGGCCCTAAGAGAACCGGAGATACGCGGGGCCAAAGTAGGTCAAGATTTGGCCGCGAAGGTCCACTTTGGCCCGGTACCGAGCAGCCGCCTTTCGTGGCGTAAAAAATTAAAGCCACTCACTTTGTAGAGGAGACTTGGGGCTCCACGAGGGTGGTGAAAGCTAGTCTCTAGCCCCAAGGGTTCGGGAGATATAGGGCCGCAAAGTCGGTCCACATTCCCTATGGCGTTTCCCATGTTAAAGTTTCCCTATGGAGATTCCAATGTTAAAATTTTCACTCGGGACGAGGTCCACTTCTCCCGTACTGTGACCCGGGTATAAGAGTGAGCCACACGCCCTTTGGTGAGCTCGTAGGGGAGGACTTGGGCTCTGCAACAACACCAGAAACGAGTCTCTAGCCCGAAAGGCACGCGAGATATAGAGACGCAAAGTCGGTGAAATTTCCTATGGCGATTTCAATGCATTTGACACTTAGACGATTTTTCATGCGGTTCCGCGCACTTTGTTCCGCGGCCACGGGGCCCGCCGTAGCTCCAATCCTGACACATTTTGGCACACAATAAACTAGAGATACTTGGCTTTCGAATGAGCCCGGGCTCGAATTTTTGTCACCCCGGGAAGGTGCATCGGGTGGGGGCATGTCGGTTTTGGTTTTGCCGCCTCCTCGGCCGTGCAAGTGCGGAGCCTGCCCTTCCTAGAGGTAAGAGCCAAGTGTCCTGGGAGCTCCGCGAGCCTATCCGCGGATCTTTAGGTGCCTTGGCCGCGGAGCGGCACCGTTCCAAAGTGCGGTCCGGCGGATTTGGACCGGGTCATGGTAACCGATTTGCCCCAAACTCCCTAGGTAGATAGCCCTACATGTGCCCTTTCGAACGATGGTAGTCTTATTAGTGTGGCCCAGGAGAACCGGAGATACGCGGGGCCAAAGTAGGTCATGGTAACCGATTTGCCCCAAACTCCCTGGGTAGATAGCCCTATATGTGCCCTTTCGAACGATGGGTAGTCTTATTAGTGTGGCCCTAAGAGAACCGGAGATACGCGGGGCCAAAGTAGGTCAAGATTTGGCCGCGAAGGTCCACTTTGGCCCGGGTACCGAGCAGCCGCCTTTCGTGGCGTACAAAATTAAAGCCACTCACTTGTAGAGGAGACTTGGGGCTCCACGAGGGTGGTGAAAGCTAGTCTCTAGCCCCAAGGGTTCGGGAGATATAGGGCCGCAAAGTCGGTCCACATTCCCTATGGCGTTTCCCATGTTAAAGTTTCCCTATGGAGATTCCAATGTTAAATTTTCACCGGGACGAGGTCCACTTCTCCCGGTACTGTGACCCGGGTATAAGAGTGAGCACACGCCCTTTGGTGAGCTCGTAGGGGAGGACTTGGGCTCTGCAACAACACCAGAAACGAGTCTCTAGCCCGAAAGGCACGCGAGATATAGAGACGCAAAGTCGGTGAAATTTTCCTATGGCGATTTCAATGCATTGACACTTAGACGATTTTTCATGCGGTTCCGCGCACTTGTTCCGCGGGCCACGGGCCCGCCGTAGCTCCAATCCTGACACATTTTGGCACCATAAACTAGAGATACTTGGCTTTTCGAATGAGCCCGGGCTCGAATTTTTGTCACCCCGGGAAGGTGCATCGGGTGGGGGCATGTCGGTTTTGGTTTTGCCGCTCCTCGGCCGTGCAAGTGCGGAGCCTGCCCTTCCTAGAGGTAAGAGCCAAGTGTCCTGGGAGCTCCGCGAGCCTATCCGCGGATCTTTAGGTGCCTTGGCCGCGGAGCGGCACCGTTCCAAAGTGCGGTCCGGCGGATTTGGACCGGGTCATGGTAACCGATTTGCCCCAAACTCCCTAGGTAGATAGCCCTACATGTGCCCTTTCGAACGATGGTAGTCTTATTAGTGTGGCCCCAGGAGAACCGGAGATACGCGGGGCCAAAGTAGGTCATGGTAACCGATTTGCCCCAAACTCCCTGGGTAGATAGCCCTATATGTGCCCTTTCGAACGATGGTAGTCTTATTAGTGTGGCCCTAAGAGAACCGGAGATACGCGGGGGCCAAAGTAGGTCAAGATTTGGCCGCGAAGGTCCACTTTGGCCCGGTACCGAGCAGCCGCCTTTCGTGGCGTACAAAATTAAGCCACTCACTTTGTAGAGGAGACTTGGGGCTCCACGAGGGTGGTGAAAGCTAGTCTCTAGCCCCAAGGGTTCGGGAGATATAGGGCCGCAAAGTCGGTCCACATTCCCTATGGCGTTTCCCATGTTAAAGTTTCCCTATGGAGATTCCAATGTTAAATTTTCACCGGGACGAGGTCCACTTCTCCCGGTACTGTGACCCGGGTATAAGAGTGAGCCACACGCCCTTTGGTGAGCTCGTAGGGGAGGACTTGGGCTCTGCAACAACACCAGAAACGAGTCTCTAGCCCGAAAGGCACGCGAGATATAGAGACGCAAAGTCGGTGAAATTTCCTATGGGCGATTTCAATGCATTTGACACTTAGACGATTTTTTCATGCGGTTCCGCGCTACTTTGTTCCGCGGCCACGGGCCCGCCGTAGCTCCAATCCTGACACATTTTGGCACACAATAACTAGAGATACTTGGCTTTCGAATGAGCCCGGGCTCGAATTTTTGTCACCCCGGAAGGTGCATCGGGTGGGGGCATGTCGGTTTTGGTTTTTTGCCGCTCCTCGGCCGTGCAAGTGCGGAGCCTGCCCTTCCTAGAGGTAAGAGCCAAGTGTCCTGGAGCTCCGCGAGCCTATCCGCGGATCTTTAGGTGCCTTGGCCGCGGAGCGGCACCGTTCCAAAGTGCGGTCCGGCGGATTTGGACCGGGTCATGGTAACCGATTTGCCCCAAACTCCCTAGGTAGATAGCCCTAAATGTGCCCTTTCGAACGATGGTAGTCTTATTAGTGTGGCCCCAGGAGAACCGGAGATACGCGGGGCCAAAGTAGGTCATGGTAACCGATTTGCCCCAAACTCCCTGGGTAGATAGCCCTATATGTGCCCTTTCGAACGATGGTTAGTCTTATTAGTGTGGCCCTAAGAGAACCGGAGATACGCGGGGCCAAAGTAGGTCAAGATTTGGCCGCGAAGGTCCACTTTGGCCCGGTAACCGAGCAGCCGCCTTTCGTGGCGTACAAAATTAAGCCACTCACTTGTAGAGGAGACTTGGGGCTCCACGAGGGTGGTGAAAGCTAGTCTCTAGCCCCAAGGGGTCGGGAGATATAGGGCCGCAAAGTCGGTCCACATTCCCTATGGCGTTTCCCATGTAAAAGTTTCCCTATGGAGATTCCAATGTTAAATTTTCACCGGGACGAGGTCCACTTCTCCCGGTACTGTGACCCGGGTATAAGAGTGAGCCACACGCCCTTTGGTGAGCTCGTAGGGAGGACTTGGGCTCTGCAACAACACCAGAAACGAGTCTCTAGCCCAAAAGGCACGCGAGATATAGAGACGCAAAGTCGGTGAAATTTCCTATGGCGATTTCAATGCATTTGACACTTAGACGATTTTTCATGCGGTTCCGCGCACTTTGTTCCGCGGCCACGGGCCCGCCGTAGCTCCAATCCTGACACATTTTGGCACACATAAACTAGAGATACTTGGCTTTCGAATGAGCCCGGGCTCGAATTTTTGTCAACCCGGGAAGGTGCATCGGGTGGGGGCATGTCGGTTTTGGTTTTGCCGCTCCTCGGCCGTGCAAGTGCGGAGCCTGCCCTTCCTAGAGGTAAGAGCCAAGTGTCCTGGGAGCTCCGCGAGCCTATCCGCGGATCTTTAGGTGCCTTGGCCGCGGAGCGGCACCGTTCCAAAGTGCGGTCCGGCGGATTTGGACCGGGTCATGGTAACCGATTTGCCCCAAACTCCCTAGGTAGATAGCCCTACATGTGCCCTTTCGAACGATGGTAGTCTTATTAGTGTGGCCCCAGGAGAACCGGAGATACGCGGGGCCAAAGTAGGTCATGGTAACCGATTTGCCCCAAACTCCCTGGGTAGATAGCCCTATATGTGCCCTTTCGAACGATGGTAGTCTTATTAGTGTGGCCCTAAGAGAACCGGAGATACGCGGGGCCAAAGTAGGTCAAGATTTGGCCGCGAAGGTCCACTTTGGCCCGGTACCGAGCAGCCGCCTTTCGTGGCGTACAAAATTAAAGCCACTCACTTTGTAGAGGAGACTTGGGGCTCCACGAGGGTGGTGAAAGCTAGTCTCTAGCCCCAAGGGTTCGGGAGATATAGGGCCGCAAAGTCGGTCCACATTCCCTATGGCGTTTCCCATGTTAAAGTTTCCCTATGGAGATTCCAATGTTAAATTTTCACCGGGACGAGGTCCACTTCTCCCGGTACTGTGACCCGGGTATAAGAGTGAGCCACACGCCCTTTGGTGAGCTCGTAGGGGAGGACTTGGGCTCTGCAACAACACCAGAAACGAGTCTCTAGCCCGAAAGGCACGCGAGATATAGAGACGCAAAGTCGGTGAAATTTCCTATGGCGATTTCAATGCATTTGACACTTAGACGATTTTTCATGCGGTTCCGCGCACTTTGTTCCGCGGCCACGGGCCCGCCGTAGCTCCAATCCTGACACATTTTGGCACACATAAACTAGAGATACTTGGCTTTCGAATGAGCCCGGGCTCGAATTTTTGTCACCCCGGGAAGGTGCATCGGGTGGGGGCATGTCGGTTTTGGTTTTGCCGCTCCTCGGCCGTGCAAGTGCGGAGCCTGCCCTTCCTAGAGGTAAGAGCCAAGTGTCCTGGGAGCTCCGCGAGCCTATCCGCGGATCTTTAGGTGCCTTGGCCGCGGAGCGGCACCGTTCCAAAGTGCGGTCCGGCGGATTTGGACCGGGTCATGGTAACCGATTTGCCCCAAACTCCCTAGGTAGATAGCCCTACATGTGCCCTTTCGAACGATGGTAGTCTTATTAGTGTGGCCCCAGGAGAACCGGAGATACGCGGGGCCAAAGTAGGTCATGGTAACCGATTTGCCCCAAACTCCCTGGGTAGATAGCCCTATATGTGCCCTTTCGAACGATGGTAGTCTTATTAGTGTGGCCCTAAGAGAACCGGAGATACGCGGGGCCAAAGTAGGTCAAGATTTGGCCGCGAAGGTCCACTTTGGCCCGGTACCGAGCAGCCGCCTTTCGTGGCGTACAAAATTAAAGCCACTCACTTTGTAGAGGAGACTTGGGGCTCCACGAGGGTGGTGAAAGCTAGTCTCTAGCCCCAAGGGTTCGGGAGATATAGGGCCGCAAAGTCGGTCCACATTCCCTATGGCGTTTCCCATGTTAAAGTTTCCCTATGGAGATTCCAATGTTAAATTTTCACCGGGACGAGGTCCACTTCTCCCGGTACTGTGACCCGGGTATAAGAGTGAGCCACACGCCCTTTGGTGAGCTCGTAGGGGAGGACTTGGGCTCTGCAACAACACCAGAAACGAGTCTCTAGCCCGAAAGGCACGCGAGATATAGAGACGCAAAGTCGGTGAAATTTCCTATGGCGATTTCAATGCATTTGACACTTAGACGATTTTTCATGCGGTTCCGCGCACTTTGTTCCGCGGCCACGGGCCCGCCGTAGCTCCAATCCTGACACATTTTGGCACACATAAACTAGAGATACTTGGCTTTCGAATGAGCCCGGGCTCGAATTTTTGTCACCCCGGGAAGGTGCATCGGGTGGGGGCATGTCGGTTTTGGTTTTGCCGCTCCTCGGCCGTGCAAGTGCGGAGCCTGCCCTTCCTAGAGGTAAGAGCCAAGTGTCCTGGGAGCTCCGCGAGCCTATCCGCGGATCTTTAGGTGCCTTGGCCGCGGAGCGGCACCGTTCCAAAGTGCGGTCCGGCGGATTTGGACCGGGTCATGGTAACCGATTTGCCCCAAACTCCCTAGGTAGATAGCCCTACATGTGCCCTTTCGAACGATGGTAGTCTTATTAGTGTGGCCCCAGGAGAACCGGAGATACGCGGGGCCAAAGTAGGTCATGGTAACCGATTTGCCCCAAACTCCCTGGGTAGATAGCCCTATATGTGCCCTTTCGAACGATGGTAGTCTTATTAGTGTGGCCCTAAGAGAACCGGAGATACGCGGGGCCAAAGTAGGTCAAGATTTGGCCGCGAAGGTCCACTTTGGCCCGGTACCGAGCAGCCGCCTTTCGTGGCGTACAAAATTAAAGCCACTCACTTTGTAGAGGAGACTTGGGGCTCCACGAGGGTGGTGAAAGCTAGTCTCTAGCCCCAAGGGTTCGGGAGATATAGGGCCGCAAAGTCGGTCCACATTCCCTATGGCGTTTCCCATGTTAAAGTTTCCCTATGGAGATTCCAATGTTAAATTTTCACCGGGACGAGGTCCACTTCTCCCGGTACTGTGACCCGGGTATAAGAGTGAGCCACACGCCCTTTGGTGAGCTCGTAGGGGAGGACTTGGGCTCTGCAACAACACCAGAAACGAGTCTCTAGCCCGAAAGGCACGCGAGATATAGAGACGCAAAGTCGGTGAAATTTCCTATGGCGATTTCAATGCATTTGACACTTAGACGATTTTTCATGCGGTTCCGCGCACTTTGTTCCGCGGCCACGGGCCCGCCGTAGCTCCAATCCTGACACATTTTGGCACACATAAACTAGAGATACTTGGCTTTCGAATGAGCCCGGGCTCGAATTTTTGTCACCCCGGGAAGGTGCATCGGGTGGGGGCATGTCGGTTTTGGTTTTGCCGCTCCTCGGCCGTGCAAGTGCGGAGCCTGCCCTTCCTAGAGGTAAGAGCCAAGTGTCCTGGGAGCTCCGCGAGCCTATCCGCGGATCTTTAGGTGCCTTGGCCGCGGAGCGGCACCGTTCCAAAGTGCGGTCCGGCGGATTTGGACCGGGTCATGGTAACCGATTTGCCCCAAACTCCCTAGGTAGATAGCCCTACATGTGCCCTTTCGAACGATGGTAGTCTTATTAGTGTGGCCCCAGGAGAACCGGAGATACGCGGGGCCAAAGTAGGTCATGGTAACCGATTTGCCCCAAACTCCCTGGGTAGATAGCCCTATATGTGCCCTTTCGAACGATGGTAGTCTTATTAGTGTGGCCCTAAGAGAACCGGAGATACGCGGGGCCAAAGTAGGTCAAGATTTGGCCGCGAAGGTCCACTTTGGCCCGGTACCGAGCAGCCGCCTTTCGTGGCGTACAAAATTAAAGCCACTCACTTTGTAGAGGAGACTTGGGGCTCCACGAGGGTGGTGAAAGCTAGTCTCTAGCCCCAAGGGTTCGGGAGATATAGGGCCGCAAAGTCGGTCCACATTCCCTATGGCGTTTCCCATGTTAAAGTTTCCCTATGGAGATTCCAATGTTAAATTTTCACCGGGACGAGGTCCACTTCTCCCGGTACTGTGACCCGGGTATAAGAGTGAGCCACACGCCCTTTGGTGAGCTCGTAGGGGAGGACTTGGGCTCTGCAACAACACCAGAAACGAGTCTCTAGCCCGAAAGGCACGCGAGATATAGAGACGCAAAGTCGGTGAAATTTCCTATGGCGATTTCAATGCATTTGACACTTAGACGATTTTTCATGCGGTTCCGCGCACTTTGTTCCGCGGCCACGGGCCCGCCGTAGCTCCAATCCTGACACATTTTGGCACACATAAACTAGAGATACTTGGCTTTCGAATGAGCCCGGGCTCGAATTTTTGTCACCCCGGGAAGGTGCATCGGGTGGGGGCATGTCGGTTTTGGTTTTGCCGCTCCTCGGCCGTGCAAGTGCGGAGCCTGCCCTTCCTAGAGGTAAGAGCCAAGTGTCCTGGGAGCTCCGCGAGCCTATCCGCGGATCTTTAGGTGCCTTGGCCGCGGAGCGGCACCGTTCCAAAGTGCGGTCCGGCGGATTTGGACCGGGTCATGGTAACCGATTTGCCCCAAACTCCCTAGGTAGATAGCCCTACATGTGCCCTTTCGAACGATGGTAGTCTTATTAGTGTGGCCCCAGGAGAACCGGAGATACGCGGGGCCAAAGTAGGTCATGGTAACCGATTTGCCCCAAACTCCCTGGGTAGATAGCCCTATATGTGCCCTTTCGAACGATGGTAGTCTTATTAGTGTGGCCCTAAGAGAACCGGAGATACGCGGGGCCAAAGTAGGTCAAGATTTGGCCGCGAAGGTCCACTTTGGCCCGGTACCGAGCAGCCGCCTTTCGTGGCGTACAAAATTAAAGCCACTCACTTTGTAGAGGAGACTTGGGGCTCCACGAGGGTGGTGAAAGCTAGTCTCTAGCCCCAAGGGTTCGGGAGATATAGGGCCGCAAAGTCGGTCCACATTCCCTATGGCGTTTCCCATGTTAAAGTTTCCCTATGGAGATTCCAATGTTAAATTTTCACCGGGACGAGGTCCACTTCTCCCGGTACTGTGACCCGGGTATAAGAGTGAGCCACACGCCCTTTGGTGAGCTCGTAGGGGAGGACTTGGGCTCTGCAACAACACCAGAAACGAGTCTCTAGCCCGAAAGGCACGCGAGATATAGAGACGCAAAGTCGGTGAAATTTCCTATGGCGATTTCAATGCATTTGACACTTAGACGATTTTTCATGCGGTTCCGCGCACTTTGTTCCGCGGCCACGGGCCCGCCGTAGCTCCAATCCTGACACATTTTGGCACACATAAACTAGAGATACTTGGCTTTCGAATGAGCCCGGGCTCGAATTTTTGTCACCCCGGGAAGGTGCATCGGGTGGGGGCATGTCGGTTTTGGTTTTGCCGCTCCTCGGCCGTGCAAGTGCGGAGCCTGCCCTTCCTAGAGGTAAGAGCCAAGTGTTCCTGGGAGCTCCGCGAGCCTATCCGCGGATCTTAGGTGCCTTGGCCGCGGAGCGGCACCGTTCCAAAGTGCGGTCCGGCGGATTTGGACCGGGTCATGGTAACCGATTTGCCCCAAACTCCCTAGGTTAGATAGCCCTACATGTGCCCTTTCGAA
This sequence comes from Dendropsophus ebraccatus, assembly GCF_027789765.1. Lineage (NCBI taxonomy): Eukaryota > Metazoa > Chordata > Amphibia > Anura > Hylidae > Dendropsophus > Dendropsophus ebraccatus. The sequence goes on from NC_091459.1 coordinate 61,910,007, forward strand.
CGATGGTAGTCTTATTAGTGTGCCCCAGGAGAACCAGGAGATACGCGGGGCCAAAGTAGGTCATGGTAACCGATTTGCCCCAAACTCCCTGGGTAGATAGCCCTATATGTGCCCTTTCGAACGATGGTAGTCTTATTAGTGTGGCCCTAAGAGAACCGGAGATACGCGGGGCCAAAGTAGGTCAAGATTTGGCCGCGAAGGTCCACTTTGGCCCGGTACCGAGCAGCCGCCTTTCGTGGCGTACAAAATTAAAGCCACTCACTTTGTAGAGGAGACTTGGGGCTCCACGAGGGTGGTGAAAGCTAGTCTCTAGCCCCAAGGGTTCGGGAGATATAGGGCCGCAAAGTCGGTCCACATTCCCTATGGCGTTTCCCATGTTAAAGTTTCCCTATGGAGATTCCAATGTTAAATTTTCACCGGGACGAGGTCCACTTCTCCCGGTACTGTGACCCGGGTATAAGAGTGAGCCACACGCCCTTTGGTGAGCTCGTAGGGGAGGACTTGGGCTCTGCAACAACACCAGAAACGAGTCTCTAGCCCGAAAGGCACGCGAGATATAGAGACGCAAAGTCGGTGAAATTTCCTATGGCGATTTCAATGCATTTGACACTTAGACGATTTTTCATGCGGTTCCGCGCACTTTGTTCCGCGGCCACGGGCCCGCCGTAGCTCCAATCCTGACACATTTTGGCACACATAAACTAGAGATACTTGGCTTTCGAATGAGCCCGGGCTCGAATTTTTGTCACCCCGGGAAGGTGCATCGGGTGGGGGCATGTCGGTTTTGGTTTTGCCGCTCCTCGGCCGTGCAAGTGCGGAGCCTGCCCTTCCTAGAGGTAAGAGCCAAGTGTCCTGGGAGCTCCGCGAGCCTATCCGCGGATCTTTAGGTGCCTTGGCCGCGGAGCGGCACCGTTCCAAAGTGCGGTCCGGCGGATTTGGACCGGGTCATGGTAACCGATTTGCCCCAAACTCCCTAGGTAGATAGCCCTACATGTGCCCTTTCGAACGATGGTAGTCTTATTAGTGTGGCCCCAGGAGAACCGGAGATACGCGGGGCCAAAGTAGGTCATGGTAACCGATTTGCCCCAAACTCCCTGGGTAGATAGCCCTATATGTGCCCTTTCGAACGATGGTAGTCTTATTAGTGTGGCCCTAAGAGAACCGGAGATACGCGGGGCCAAAGTAGGTCAAGATTTGGCCGCGAAGGTCCACTTTGGCCCGGTACCGAGCAGCCGCCTTTCGTGGCGTACAAAATTAAAGCCACTCACTTTGTAGAGGAGACTTGGGGCTCCACGAGGGTGGTGAAAGCTAGTCTCTAGCCCCAAGGGTTCGGGAGATATAGGGCCGCAAAGTCGGTCCACATTCCCTATGGCGTTTCCCATGTTAAAGTTTCCCTATGGAGATTCCAATGTTAAATTTTCACCGGGACGAGGTCCACTTCTCCCGGTACTGTGACCCGGGTATAAGAGTGAGCCACACGCCCTTTGGTGAGCTCGTAGGGGAGGACTTGGGCTCTGCAACAACACCAGAAACGAGTCTCTAGCCCGAAAGGCACGCGAGATATAGAGACGCAAAGTCGGTGAAATTTCCTATGGCGATTTCAATGCATTTGACACTTAGACGATTTTTCATGCGGTTCCGCGCACTTTGTTCCGCGGCCACGGGCCCGCCGTAGCTCCAATCCTGACACATTTTGGCACACATAAACTAGAGATACTTGGCTTTCGAATGAGCCCGGGCTCGAATTTTTGTCACCCCGGGAAGGTGCATCGGGTGGGGGCATGTCGGTTTTGGTTTTGCCGCTCCTCGGCCGTGCAAGTGCGGAGCCTGCCCTTCCTAGAGGTAAGAGCCAAGTGTCCTGGGAGCTCCGCGAGCCTATCCGCGGATCTTTAGGTGCCTTGGCCGCGGAGCGGCACCGTTCCAAAGTGCGGTCCGGCGGATTTGGACCGGGTCATGGTAACCGATTTGCCCCAAACTCCCTAGGTAGATAGCCCTACATGTGCCCTTTCGAACGATGGTAGTCTTATTAGTGTGGCCCCAGGAGAACCGGAGATACGCGGGGCCAAAGTAGGTCATGGTAACCGATTTGCCCCAAACTCCCTGGGTAGATAGCCCTATATGTGCCCTTTCGAACGATGGTAGTCTTATTAGTGTGGCCCTAAGAGAACCGGAGATACGCGGGGCCAAAGTAGGTCAAGATTTGGCCGCGAAGGTCCACTTTGGCCCGGTACCGAGCAGCCGCCTTTCGTGGCGTACAAAATTAAAGCCACTCACTTTGTAGAGGAGACTTGGGGCTCCACGAGGGTGGTGAAAGCTAGTCTCTAGCCCCAAGGGTTCGGGAGATATAGGGCCGCAAAGTCGGTCCACATTCCCTATGGCGTTTCCCATGTTAAAGTTTCCCTATGGAGATTCCAATGTTAAATTTTCACCGGGACGAGGTCCACTTCTCCCGGTACTGTGACCCGGGTATAAGAGTGAGCCACACGCCCTTTGGTGAGCTCGTAGGGGAGGACTTGGGCTCTGCAACAACACCAGAAACGAGTCTCTAGCCCGAAAGGCACGCGAGATATAGAGACGCAAAGTCGGTGAAATTTCCTATGGCGATTTCAATGCATTTGACACTTAGACGATTTTTCATGCGGTTCCGCGCACTTTGTTCCGCGGCCACGGGCCCGCCGTAGCTCCAATCCTGACACATTTTGGCACACATAAACTAGAGATACTTGGCTTTCGAATGAGCCCGGGCTCGAATTTTTGTCACCCCGGGAAGGTGCATCGGGTGGGGGCATGTCGGTTTTGGTTTTGCCGCTCCTCGGCCGTGCAAGTGCGGAGCCTGCCCTTCCTAGAGGTAAGAGCCAAGTGTCCTGGGAGCTCCGCGAGCCTATCCGCGGATCTTTAGGTGCCTTGGCCGCGGAGCGGCACCGTTCCAAAGTGCGGTCCGGCGGATTTGGACCGGGTCATGGTAACCGATTTGCCCCAAACTCCCTAGGTAGATAGCCCTACATGTGCCCTTTCGAACGATGGTAGTCTTATTAGTGTGGCCCCAGGAGAACCGGAGATACGCGGGGCCAAAGTAGGTCATGGTAACCGATTTGCCCCAAACTCCCTGGGTAGATAGCCCTATATGTGCCCTTTCGAACGATGGTAGTCTTATTAGTGTGGCCCTAAGAGAACCGGAGCTACGCGGGGCCAAAGTAGGTCAAGATTTGGCCGCGAAGGTCCACTTTGGCCCGGTACCGAGCAGCCGCCTTTCGTGGCGTACAAAATTAAAGCCACTCACTTTGTAGAGGAGACTTGGGGCTCCACGAGGGTGGTGAAAGCTAGTCTCTAGCCCCAAGGGTTCGGGAGATATAGGGCCGCAAAGTCGGTCCACATTCCCTATGGCGTTTCCCATGTTAAAGTTTCCCTATGGAGATTCCAATGTTAAATTTTCACCGGGACGAGGTCCACTTCTCCCGGTACTGTGACCCGGGTATAAGAGTGAGCCACACGCCCTTTGGTGAGCTCGTAGGGGAGGACTTGGCTCTGCAACAACACCAGAAACGAGTCTCTAGCCCGAAAGGCACGCGAGATATAGAGACGCAAAGTCGGTGAAATTTCCTATGGCGATTTCAATGCATTTGACACTTAGACGATTTTTCATTGCGGTTCCGCGCACTTGTTCCGCGGCCACGGGCCCGCCGTAGCTCCAATCCTGACACATTTTGGCACACATAAACTAGAGATACTTGGCTTTCGAATGAGCCCCGGGCTCGAATTTTTGTCACCCCGGGAAGGTGCATCGGGTGGGGGCATGTCGGGTTTTGGTTTTGCCGCTCCTCGGGCCGTGCAAGTGCGGAGCCTGCCCTTCCTAGAGGTAAGAGCCAAGTGTCCTGGGAGCTCCGCGAGCCTATCCGCGGATCTTTAGGTGCCTTGGCCGCGGAGCGGCACCGTTCAAAGTGCGGTCCGGCGGATTTGGACCGGTCATGGTAACCGATTTGCCCCAAACTCCCTAGGTAGATAGCCCTACATGTGCCCTTTCGAACGATGGTAGTCTTATTAGTGTGGCCCCAGGAGAAACCGGAGATACGCGGGGCCAAAGTAGGTCATGGTAACCGATTTGCCCCAAACTCCTGGGTAGATAGCCCTATATGTGCCCTTTCGAACGATGGTAGTCTTATTAGTGTGGCCCTAAGAGAACCGGAGATACGCGGGCCAAAGTAGGTCAAGATTTGGCCGCGAAGGTCCACTTTGGCCCGGTACCGAGCAGCCGCCTTCGTGGCGTACAAAATTAAAGCCACTCACTTTGTAGAGGAGACTTGGGGCTCCACGAGGGTGGTGAAAGCTAGTCTCTAGCCCCAAGGGTTCGGGAGATATAGGGCCGCAAAGGTCGGTCCACATTCCCTATGGCGTTTCCCATGTTAAAGTTTCCCTATGAGATTCCAATGTTAATTTTCACCGGGACGAGGTCCACTTCTCCCGGTACTGTGACCCGGGTATAAGAGTGAGCCACACGCCCTTTGGTGAGCTCGTAGGGGAGGACTTGGGCTCTGCAACAACACCAGAAACGAGTCTCTAGCCCGAAAGGCACGCGAGATATAGAGACGCAAAGTCGGTGAAATTTTCCTATGGCGATTTCAATGCATTTGACACTTAGACGATTTTTCATGCGGTTCCGCGCACTTTGTTCCGCGGCCACGGGCCCGCCGTAGCTCCAATCCTGACACATTTTGGCAAACATAAACTAGAGATACTTGGCTTTCGAATGAGCCCGGGCTCGAATTTTTGTCACCCCGGGAAGGTGCATCGGGTGGGGGCATGTCGGTTTTGGTTTTGCCGCTCCTCGGCCGTGCAAGTGCGGAGCCTGCCCTTCCTAGAGGTAAGAGCCAAGTGTCCTGGGAGCTCCGCGAGCCTATCCGCGGATCTTTAGGTGCCTTGGCCGCGGAGCGGCACCGTTCCAAAGTGCGGTCCGGCGGATTTGGACCGGGTCATGGTAACCGATTTGCCCCAAACTCCCTAGGTAGATAGCCCTACATGTGCCCTTTCGAACGATGGTAGTCTTATTAGGTGGCCCCAGGAGAACCGGAGATACGCGGGCCAAAGTAGGTCATGGTAACCGATTTGCGCCAAAATCCCTGGGTAGATAGCCCTATATGTGCCCTTTCGAACGATGGTAGTCTTATTAGTGTGGCCCTAAGAGAACCGGAGATACGCGGGGCCAAAGTAGGTCAAGATTTGGCCGCGAAGGTCCACTTTGGCCCGGTACCGAGCAGGCGCCTTTCGTGGCGTACAAAATTAAAGCCACTCACTTTGTAGAGGAGACTTGGGGCTCCACGAGGGTGGTGAAAGCTAGTCTCTAGCCCCAAGGGTTCGGGAGATATAGGGCCGCAAAGTCGGTCCACATTCCCTATGGGCGTTTCCCATGTTAAAGTTTCCCTATGGAGATTCCAATGTTAAATTTTCACCGGGACGAGGTCCACTTCTCCCGGTACTGTGACCCGGGTATAAGAGTGAGCCACACGCCCTTTGGTGAGCTCGTAGGGGAGGACTTGGGCTCTGCAACAACACCAGAAACGAGTCTCTAGCCCGAAAGGCACGCGAGATATAGAGACGCAAAGTCGGTGAAATTTCCTATGGCGATTTCAATGCATTTGACACTTAGACGATTTTTCATGCGGTTCCGCGCACTTTGTTCCGCGGCCACGGGCCCGCCGTAGCTCCAATCCTGACACATTTTGGCACACATAAACTAGAGATACTTGGCTTTCGAATGAGCCCGGGCTCGAATTTTTGTCACCCCGGGAAGGTGCATCGGGTGGGGGCATGTCGGTTTTGGTTTTGCCGCTCCTCGGCCGTGCAAGTGCGGAGCCTGCCCTTCCTAGAGGTAAGAGCCAAGTGTCCTGGGAGCTCCGCGAGCCTATCCGCGGATCTTTAGGTGCCTTGGCCGCGGAGCGGCACCGTTCCAAAGTGCGGTCCGGCGGATTTGGACCGGGTCATGGTAACCGATTTGCCCCAAACTCCCTAGGTAGATAGCCCTACATGTGCCCTTTCGAACGATGGTAGTCTTATTAGTGTGGCCCCAGGAGAACCGGAGATACGCGGGGCCAAAGTAGGTCATGGTAACCGATTTGCCCCAAACTCCCTGGGTAGATAGCCCTATATGTGCCCTTTCGAACGATGGTAGTCTTATTAGTGTGGCCCTAAGAGAACCGGAGATACGCGGGGCCAAAGTAGGTCAAGATTTGGCCGCGAAGGTCCACTTTGGCCCGGTACCGAGCAGCCGCCTTTCGTGGCGTACAAAATTAAAGCCACTCACTTTGTAGAGGAGACTTGGGGCTCCACGAGGGTGGTGAAAGCTAGTCTCTAGCCCCAAGGGTTCGGGAGATATAGGGCCGCAAAGTCGGTCCACATTCCCTATGGCGTTTCCCATGTTAAAGTTTCCCTATGGAGATTCCAATGTTAAATTTTCACCGGGACGAGGTCCACTTCTCCCGGTACTGTGACCCGGGTATAAGAGTGAGCCACACGCCCTTTGGTGAGCTCGTAGGGGAGGACTTGGGCTCTGCAACAACACCAGAAACGAGTCTCTAGCCCGAAAGGCACGCGAGATATAGAGACGCAAAGTCGGTGAAATTTCCTATGGCGATTTCAATGCATTTGACACTTAGACGATTTTTCATGCGGTTCCGCGCACTTTGTTCCGCGGCCACGGGCCCGCCGTAGCTCCAATCCTGACACATTTTGGCACACATAAACTAGAGATACTTGGCTTTCGAATGAGCCCGGGCTCGAATTTTTGTCACCCCGGGAAGGTGCATCGGGTGGGGGCATGTCGGTTTTGGTTTTGCCGCTCCTCGGCCGTGCAAGTGCGGAGCCTGCCCTTCCTAGAGGTAAGAGCCAAGTGTCCTGGGAGCTCCGCGAGCCTATCCGCGGATCTTTAGGTGCCTTGGCCGCGGAGCGGCACCGTTCCAAAGTGCGGTCCGGCGGATTTGGACCGGGTCATGGTAACCGATTTGCCCCAAACTCCCTAGGTAGATAGCCCTACATGTGCCCTTTCGAACGATGGTAGTCTTATTAGTGTGGCCCCAGGAGAACCGGAGATACGCGGGGCCAAAGTAGGTCATGGTAACCGATTTGCCCCAAACTCCCTGGGTAGATAGCCCTATATGTGCCCTTTCGAACGATGGTAGTCTTATTAGTGTGGCCCTAAGAGAACCGGAGATACGCGGGGCCAAAGTAGGTCAAGATTTGGCCGCGAAGGTCCACTTTGGCCCGGTACCGAGCAGCCGCCTTTCGTGGCGTACAAAATTAAAGCCACTCACTTTGTAGAGGAGACTTGGGGCTCCACGAGGGTGGTGAAAGCTAGTCTCTAGCCCCAAGGGTTCGGGAGATATAGGGCCGCAAAGTCGGTCCACATTCCCTATGGCGTTTCCCATGTTAAAGTTTCCCTATGGAGATTCCAATGTTAAATTTTCACCGGGACGAGGTCCACTTCTCCCGGTACTGTGACCCGGGTATAAGAGTGAGCCACACGCCCTTTGGTGAGCTCGTAGGGGAGGACTTGGGCTCTGCAACAACACCAGAAACGAGTCTCTAGCCCGAAAGGCACGCGAGATATAGAGACGCAAAGTCGGTGAAATTTCCTATGGCGATTTCAATGCATTTGACACTTAGACGATTTTTCATGCGGTTCCGCGCACTTTGTTCCGCGGCCACGGGCCCGCCGTAGCTCCAATCCTGACACATTTTGGCACACATAAACTAGAGATACTTGGCTTTCGAATGAGCCCGGGCTCGAATTTTTGTCACCCCGGGAAGGTGCATCGGGTGGGGGCATGTCGGTTTTGGTTTTGCCGCTCCTCGGCCGTGCAAGTGCGGAGCCTGCCCTTCCTAGAGGTAAGAGCCAAGTGTCCTGGGAGCTCCGCGAGCCTATCCGCGGATCTTTAGGTGCCTTGGCCGCGGAGCGGCACCGTTCCAAAGTGCGGTCCGGCGGATTTGGACCGGGTCATGGTAACCGATTTGCCCCAAACTCCCTAGGTAGATAGCCCTACATGTGCCCTTTCGAACGATGGTAGTCTTATTAGTGTGGCCCCAGGAGAACCGGAGATACGCGGGGCCAAAGTAGGTCATGGTAACCGATTTGCCCCAAACTCCCTGGGTAGATAGCCCTATATGTGCCCTTTCGAACGATGGTAGTCTTATTAGTGTGGCCCTAAGAGAACCGGAGATACGCGGGGCCAAAGTAGGTCAAGATTTGGCCGCGAAGGTCCACTTTGGCCCGGTACCGAGCAGCCGCCTTTCGTGGCGTACAAAATTAAAGCCACTCACTTTGTAGAGGAGACTTGGGGCTCCACGAGGGTGGTGAAAGCTAGTCTCTAGCCCCAAGGGTTCGGGAGATATAGGGCCGCAAAGTCGGTCCACATTCCCTATGGCGTTTCCCATGTTAAAGTTTCCCTATGGAGATTCCAATGTTAAATTTTCACCGGGACGAGGTCCACTTCTCCCGGTACTGTGACCCGGGTATAAGAGTGAGCCACACGCCCTTTGGTGAGCTCGTAGGGGAGGACTTGGGCTCTGCAACAACACCAGAAACGAGTCTCTAGCCCGAAAGGCACGCGAGATATAGAGACGCAAAGTCGGTGAAATTTCCTATGGCGATTTCAATGCATTTGACACTTAGACGATTTCTCATGCGGTTCCGCGCACTTTGTTCCGCGGCCACGGGCCCGCCGTAGCTCCAATCCTGACACATTTTGGCACACATAAACTAGAGATACTTGGCTTTCGAATGAGCCCGGGCTCGAATTTTTGTCACCCCGGGAAGGTGCATCGGGTGGGGGCATGTCGGTTTTGGTTTTGCCGCTCCTCGGCCGTGCAAGTGCGGAGCCTGCCCTTCCTAGAGGTAAGAGCCAAGTGTCCTGGGAGCTTCGCGAGCCTATCCGCGGATCTTTAGGTGCCTTGGCCGCGGAGCGGCACCGTTCCAAAGTGCGGTCCGGCGGATTTGGACTGGGTCATGGTAACCGATTTGCCCCAAACTCCCTAGGTAGATAGCCCTACATGTGCCCTTTCGAACGATGGTAGTCTTATTAGTGTGGCCCCAGGAGAACCGGAGATACGCGGGGCCAAAGTAGGTCATGGTAACCGATTTGCCCCAAACTCCCTGGGTAGATAGCCCTATATGTGCCCTTTCGAACGATGGTAGTCTTATTAGTGTGGCCCTAAGAGAACCGGAGATACGCGGGGCCAAAGTAGGTCAAGATTTGGCCGCGAAGGTCCACTTTGGCCCGGTACCGAGCAGCCGCCTTTCGTGGCGTACAAAATTAAAGCCACTCACTTTGTAGAGGAGACTTGGGGCTCCACGAGGGTGGTGAAAGCTAGTCTCTAGCCCCAAGGGTTCGGGAGATATAGGGCCGCAAAGTCGGTCCACATTCCCTATGGCGTTTCCCATGTTAAAGTTTCCCTATGGAGATTCCAATGTTAAATTTTCACCGGGACGAGGTCCACTTCTCCCGGTACTGTGACCCGGGTATAAGAGTGAGCCACACGCCCTTTGGTGAGCTCGTAGGGGAGGACTTGGGCTCTGCAACAACACCAGAAACGAGTCTCTAGCCCGAAAGGCACGCGAGATATAGAGACGCAAAGTCGGTGAAATTTCCTATGGGCGATTTCAATGCATTTGACCTTAGACGATTTTCATGCGGTTCCGCGCACTTTGTTCCGCGGCCACGGGCCCGCCGTAGCTCCAATCCTGACACATTTTGGCACACATAAACTAGAGATACTTGGCTTTCGAATGAGCCCGGGCTCGAATTTTTGTCACCCCGGGAAGGTGCATCGGGGGGGGGCATGTCGGTTTTGGTTTTGCCGCTCCTCGGCCGTGCAAGTGCGGAGCCTGCCCTTCCTAGAGGTAAGAGCCAAGTGTCCTGGGAGCTCCGCGAGCCTATCCGCGGATCTTTAGGTGCCTTGGCCGCGGAGCGGCACCGGTCCAAAGTGCGGTCCGGCGGATTTGGACCGGGTCATGGTAACCGATTTGCCCCAAACTCCCTAGGTAGATAGCCCTACATGTGCCCTTTCGAACGATGGTAGTCTTATTAGTGTGGCCCCAGAGAACCGGAGATAACGCGGGGCCAAGTAGGTCATGGTAACCGATTTGCCCCAAACTCCCTGGGTAGATAGCCCTATATGTGCCCTTTCGAACGATGGTAGTCCTTATTAGTGTGGCCCTAAGAGAACCGGAGATACGCGGGGCCAAAGTAGGTCAAGATTTGGCCGCGAAGGTCCACTTTGGCCCGGTACCGAGGCAGCCGCCTTTCGTGGCGTACAAAATTAAAGCCACTCACTTTGTAGAGGAGACTTGGGGCTCCACGAGGGTGGTGAAAGCTAGTCTCTAGCCCCAAGGGTTCGGGAGATATAGGGCCGCAAAAGTCGGTCCACATTCCCTATGGCGTTTCCCATGTTAAAGTTTCCCTATGGAGGATTCCAATGTTAAATTTTCACCGGGAACGAGGTCCACTTCTCCCGGTACTGTGACCCGGGTATAAGAGTGAGCCACACGCCCTTTGGTGAGCTCGTAGGGGAGGACTTGGGCTCTGCAACAACACCAGAACGAGTCTCTAGCCCGAAAGGCACGCGAGATATAGAGACGCAAAGTCGTGAAATTTCCTATGGCGATTTCAATGCATTTGACACTTAGACGATTTTTCATGCGGTTCCGCGCACTTTGTTCCGCGGCCACGGCCCGCCGTAGCTCCAATCCTGACACATTTTGGCACACATAAACTAGAGATACTTGGCTTTCGAATGAGCCCGGGCTCGAATTTTTGTCACCCCGGGAAGGTGCATCGGGTGGGGGCATGTCGGTTTTGGTTTTGCCGCTCCTCGGCCGTGCAAGTGCGGAGCCTGCCCTTCCTAGAGGTAAGAGCCAAGTGTCCTGGGAGCTCCGCGAGCCTATCCGCGGATCTTTAGGTGCCTTGGCCGCGGAGCGGCACCGTTCCAAAGTGCGGTCCGGCGGATTTGGACCGGGTCATGGTAACCGATTTGCCCCAAACTCCCTAGGTAGATAGCCCTACATGTGCCCTTTCGAACGATGGTAGTCTTATTAGTGTGGCCCCAGGAGAACCGGAGATACGCGGGGCCAAAGTAGGTCATGGTAACCGATTTGCCCCAAACTCCCTGGGTAGATAGCCCTATATGTGCCCTTTCGAACGATGGTAGTCTTATTAGTGTGGCCCTAAGAGAACCGGAGATACGCGGGGCCAAAGTAGGTCAAGATTTGGCCGCGAAGGTCCACTTTGGCCCGGTACCGAGCAGCCGCCTTTCGTGGCGTACAAAATTAAAGCCACTCACTTTGTAGAGGAGACTTGGGGCTCCACGAGGGTGGTGAAAGCTAGTCTCTAGCCCCAAGGGTTCGGGAGATATAGGGCCGCAAAGTCGGTCCACATTCCCTATGGCGTTTCCCATGTTAAAGTTTCCCTATGGAGATTCCAATGTTAAATTTTCACCGGGACGAGGTCCACTTCTCCCGGTACTGTGACCCGGGTATAAGAGTGAGCCACACGCCCTTTGGTGAGCTCGTAGGGGAGGACTTGGGCTCTGCAACAACACCAGAAACGAGTCTCTAGCCCGAAAGGCACGCGAGATATAGAGACGCAAAGTCGGTGAAATTTCCTATGGCGATTTCAATGCATTTGACACTTAGACGATTTTTCATGCGGTTCCGCGCACTTTGTTCCGCGGCCACGGGCCCGCCGTAGCTCCAATCCTGACACATTTTGGCACACATAAACTAGAGATACTTGGCTTTCGAATGAGCCCGGGCTCGAATTTTTGCCACCCCGGGAAGGTGCATCGGGTGGGGGCATGTCGGTTTTGGTTTTGCCGCTCCTCGGCCGTGCAAGTGCGGAGCCTGCCCTTCCTAGAGGTAAGAGCCAAGTGTCCTGGGAGCTCCGCGAGCCTATCCGCGGATCTTTAGGTGCCTTGGCCGCGGAGCGGCACCGTTCCAAAGTGCGGTCCGGCGGATTTGGACCGGGTCATGGTAACCGATTTGCCCCAAACTCCCTAGGTAGATAGCCCTACATGTGCCCTTTCGAACGATGGTAGTCTTATTAGTGTGGCCCCAGGAGAACCGGAGATACGCGGGGCCAAAGTAGGTCATGGTAACCGATTTGCCCCAAACTCCCTGGGTAGATAGCCCTATATGTGCCCTTTCGAACGATGGTAGTCTTATTAGTGTGGCCCTAAGAGAACCGGAGATACGCCGGGCCAAAGTAGGTCAAGATTGGCCGCGAAGGTCCATCTTGGCCCGGTACCGAGCAGCCGCCTTTCGTGGCGTACAAAATTAAAGCCACTCACTTTGTAGAGGAGACTTGGGGCTCCACGAGGGTGGAGAAAGCTAGTCTCTAGCCCCAAGGGTTCGGGAGATATAGGGCCGCAAAGTCGGTCCACATTCCTATGGCGTTTCCCATGTTAAAGTTTCCCTATGGAGATTCCAATGTTAAATTTTCACCGGGACGAGGTCCACTTCTCTCGGTACTGTGACCCGGGTATAAGAGTGAGCCACACGCCCTTTGGTGAGCTCGTAGGGGAGGACTTGGGCTCTGCAACAACACCAGAAACGAGTCTCTAGCCCGAAAGGCACGCGAGATATAGAGACGCAAAGTCGGTGAAATTTCCTATGGCGATTTCATGCATTTGACACTTAGACGATTTTTCATGCGGTTTCCGCGCACTTTGTTCCGCGGCCACGGGCCCGCCGTAGCTCCAATCCTGACACATTTTGGCACACATAAACTAGAGATACTTGGCTTTCGAATGAGCCCGGGCTCGAATTTTTGCCACCCCGGGAAGGTGCATCGGGTGGGGGCATGTCGGTTTTGGTTTTGCCGCTCCTCGGCCGTGCAAGTGCGGAGCCTGCCCTTCCTAGAGGTAAGAGCCAGTGTCCTGGGAGCTCCGCGAGCCTATCCGCGGATCTTTAGGTGCCTTGGCCGCGGAGCGGCACCGTTCCAAAGTGCGGTCCGGCGGATTTGGACCGGGTCATGGTAACCGATTTGCCCCAAACTCCCTAGGTAGATAGCCCTACATGTGCCCTTTCGAACGATGGTAGTCTTATTAGTGTGGCCCCAGGAGAACCGGAGATACGCGGGGCCAAAGTAGGTCATGGTAACCGATTTGCCCCAAACTCCCTGGGTAGATAGCCCTATATGTGCCCTTTCGAACGATGGTAGTCTTATTAGTGTGGCCCTAAGAGAACCGGAGATACGCCGGGCCAAAGTAGGTCAAGATTTGGCCGCGAAGGTCCACTTTGGCCCGGTACCGAGCAGCCGCCTTTCGTGGCGTACAAAATTAAAGCCACTCACTTTGTAGAGGAGACTTGGGGCTCCACGAGGGTGGTGAAAGCTAGTCTCTAGCCCCAAGGGTTCGGGAGATATAGGGCCGCAAAGTCGTTCCACATTCCCTATGGCGTTTCCCATGTTAAAGTTTCCCTATGGAGATTCCAATGTTAAATTTTCACCGGGACGAGGTCCACTTCTCCCGGTACTGTGACCCGGGTATAAGAGTGAGCCACACGCCCTTTGGTGAGCTCGTAGGGGAGGACTTGGGCTCTGCAACAACACCAGAAACGAGTCTCTAGCCGAAAGGCACGCGAGATATAGAGACGCAAAGTCGGTGAAATTTCCTATGGGCGATTTCAATGCATTTGACACTTAGACGATTTTTCATGCGGTTCCGCGCACTTTGTTCCGCGGCCCCGGGCCCGCCGTAGCTCCCATCCTGACACAGTTTGGCACACATAAACTAGAGATACTTGGCTTTCGAATGAGCCCGGGCTCGAATTTTTGTCACCCCGGGAAGGTGCATCGGGTGGGGGCATGTCGGTTTTGGTTTTGCCGCTCCTCGGCCGTGCAAGTGCGGAGCCTGCCCTTCCTAGAGGTAAGAGCCAGTGTCCTGGGAGCTCCGCGGGCTATCCGCGGATCTTTAGGTGCCTTGGCCGCGGAGCGGCACCGTTCCAAAGTGCGGTCCGGCGGATTTGGACCGGGTCATGGTAACCGATTTGCCCCAAACTCCCTAGGTAGATAGCCCTACATGTGCCCTTTCGAACGATGGTAGTCTTATTAGTGTGGCCCCAGGAGAACCGGAGATACGCGGGGCCAAAGTAGGTCATGGTAACCGATTTGCCCCAAACTCCCTGGGTAGATAGCCCTATATGTGCCCTTTCGAACGATGGTAGTCTTATTAGTGTGGCCCTAAGAGAACCGGAGATACGCGGGGCCAAAGTAGGTCAAGATTTGGCCGCGAAGGTCCACTTTGGCCCCGGTACCGAGCAGCCGCCTTTCGTGGCGTACAAAATTAAAGCCACTCACTTTGTAGAGGAGACTTGGGGCTCCACGAGGGTGGTGAAAGCTAGTCTCTAGCCCCAAGGGTTCGGGAGATATAGGGCCGCAAAGTCGGTCCACATTCCCTATGGCGTTTCCCATGTTAAAGTTTCCCTATGGAGATTCCAATGTTAAATTTTCACCGGGACGAGGTCCACTTCTCCCGGTACTGTGACCCGGGTATAAGAGTGAGCCACACGCCCTTTGGTGAGCTCGTAGGGGAGGACTTGGGCTCTGCAACAACACCAGAAACGAGTCTCTAGCCCGAAAGGCACGCGAGATATAGAGACGCAAAGTCGGTGAAATTTCCTATGGCGATTTCAATGCATTTGACACTTAGACGATTTTTCATGCGGTTCCGCGCACTTTGTTCCGCGGCCACGGGCCCGCCGTAGCTCCAATCCTGACACATTTTGGCACACATAAACTAGAGATACTTGGCTTTCGAATGAGCCCGGGCTCGAATTTTTGTCACCCCGGGAAGGTGCATCGGGTGGGGGCATGTCGGTTTTGGTTTTGCCGCTCCTCGGCCGTGCAAGTGCGGAGCCTGCCCTTCCTAGAGGTAAGAGCCAAGTGTCCTGGGAGCTCCGCGAGCCTATCCGCGGATCTTTAGGTGCCTTGGCCGCGGAGCGGCACCGTTCCAAAGTGCGGTCCGGCGGATTTGGACCGGGTCATGGTAACCGATTTGCCCCAAACTCCCTTGGTAGATAGCCCTACATGTGCCCTTTCGAACGATGGTAGTCTTATTAGTGTGGCCCCAGGAGAACCGGAGATACGCGGGGCCAAAGTAGGTCATGGTAACCGATTTGCCCCAAACTCCCTGGGTAGATAGCCCTATATGTGCCCTTTCGAACGATGGTAGTCTTATTAGTGTGGCCCTAAGAGAACCGGAGATACGCGGGGCCAAAGTAGGTCAAGATTTGGCCGCGAAGGTCCACTTTGGCCCGGTACCGAGCAGCCGCCTTTCGTGGCGTACAAAATTAAAGCCACTCACTTTGTAGGGGAAGACTTGGGGCTCCACGAGGGTGGTGAAAGCTAGTCTCTAGCCCCAAGGGTTCGGGAGATATAGGGCCGCAAAGTCGGTCCACATTCCCTATGGCGTTTCCCATGTTAAAGTTTCCCTATGGAGATTCCAATGTTAAATTTTCACCGGGACGAGGTCCACTTCTCCCGGTACTGTGACCCGGGTATAAGAGTGAGCCACACGCCCTTTGGTGAGCTCGTAGGGGAGGACTTGGGCTCTGCAACAACACCAGAAACGAGTCTCTAGCCCGAAAGGCACGCGAGATATAGAGACGCAAAGTCGGTGAAATTTCCTATGGCGATTTCAATGCATTTGACACTTAGACGATTTTTCATGCGGTTCCGCGCACTTTGTTCCGCGGCCACGGGCCCGCCGTAGCTCCAATCCTGACACATTTTGGCACACATAAACTAGAGATACTTGGCTTTCGAATGAGCCCGGGCTCGAATTTTTGTCACCCCGGGAAGGTGCATCGGGTGGGGGCATGTCGGTTTTGGTTTTGCCGCTCCTCGCCGTGCAAGTGCGGAGCCTGCCCTTCCTAGAGGTAAGAGCCAAGTGTCCTGGGAGCTCCGCGAGCCTATCCGCGGATCTTTAGGTGCCTTGGCCGCGGAGCGGCACCGTTCCAAAGTGCGGTCCGGCGGATTTGGACCGGGTCATGGTAACCGATTTGCCCCAAACTCCCTATGGTAGATAGCCCTACATGTGCCCTTTCGAACGATGGTAGTCTTATTAGTGTGGCCCCAGGAGAACCGGAGATACGCGGGGCCAAAGTAGGTCATGGTAACCGATTTGCCCCAAACTCCCTGGGTAGATAGCCCTATATGTGCCCTTTCGAACGATGGTAGTCTTATTAGTGTGGCCCTAAGAGAACCGGAGATACGCGGGGCCAAAGTAGGTCAAGATTTGGCCGCGAAGGTCCATTTGGCCCGGTACCGAGCAGCCGCCTTTCGTGGCGTACAAAATTAAAGCCACTCACTTTGTAGAGGAGACTTGGGGCTCCACGAGGGTGGTGAAAGCTAGTCTCTAGCCCCAAGGGTTCGGGAGATATAGGGCCGCAAAGTCGGTCCACATTCCCTATGGCGTTTCCCATGTTAAAGTTTCCCTATGGAGATTCCAATGTTAAATTTTCACCGGGACGAGGTCCACTTCTCCCGGTACTGTGACCCGGGTATAAGAGTGAGCCACACGCCCTTTGGTGAGCTCGTAGGGGAGGACTTGGGCTCTGCAACAACACCAGAAACGAGTCTCTAGCCCGAAAGGCACGCGAGATATAGAGACGCAAAGTCGGTGAAATTTCCTATGGCGATTTCAATGCATTTGACACTTAGACGATTTTTCATGCGGTTCCGCGCACTTTGTTCCGCGGCCACGGGCCCGCCGTAGCTCCAATCCTGACACATTTTGGCACACATAAACTAGAGATACTTGGCTTTCGAATGAGCCCGGGCTCGAATTTTTGTCACCCCGGGAAGGTGCATCGGGTGGGGGCATGTCGGTTTTGGTTTTGCCGCTCCTCGGCCGTGCAAGTGCGGAGCCTGCCCTTCCTAGAGGTAAGAGCCAAGTGTCCTGGGAGTTCCGCGAGCCTATCCGCGGATCTTTAGGTGCCTTGGCCGCGGAGCGGCACCGTTCCAAAGTGCGGTCCGGCGGATTTGGACCGGGTTATGGTAACCGATTTGCCCCAAACTCCCTAGGTAGATAGCCCTACATGTAGCCTTTCGAAGGATGGTAGTCTTATTAGTGTGGCCCCAGGAGAACCGGAGATACGCGGGGCCAAAGTAGGTCATGGTAACCGATTTGCCCCAAACTCCCTGGGTAGATAGCCCTATATGTGCCCTTTCGAACGATGGTAGTCTTATTAGTGTGGCCCTAAGAGAACCGGAGATACACGGGGCCAAAGTAGGTCAAGATTTGGCCGCGAAGGTCCATTTTAGCCCGGTATCGAGCAGCCGCCTTTCGTGGCGTACAAAATTAAAGCCACTCACTTTGTAGAGGAGACTTGGGGCTCCACGAGGGTGGTGAAAGCTAGTCTCTAGCCCCAAGGGTTCGGGAGATATAGGGCCGCAAAGTCGGTCCACATTCCCTATGGCGTTTCCCATGTTAAAGTTTCCCTATGGAGATTCCAATGTTAAATTTTCACCGGGACGAGGTCCACTTCTCCCGGTACTGTGACCCGGGTATAAGAGTGAGCCACACGCCCTTTGGTGAGCTCGTAGGGGAGGACTTGGGCTCTGCAACAACACCAGAAACGAGTCTCTAGCCCGAAAGGCACGCGAGATATAGAGACGCAAAGTCGGTGAAATTTCCTATGGCGATTTCAATGCATTTGACACTTAGACGATTTTTCATGCGGTTCCGCGCACTTTGTTCCGCGGCCACGGGCCCGCCGTAGCTCCAATCCTGACACATTTTAGCACACATAAACTAGAGATACTTGGCTTTCGAATGAGCCCGGGCTCGAATTTTCGTCACCCCGGGAAGGTGCATCGGGTGGGGGCATGTCGGTTTTGGTTTTGCCGCTCCTCGGCCGTGCAAGTGCGGAGCCTGCCCTTCCTAGAGGTAAGAGCCAAGTGTCCTGGGAGCTCCGCGAGCCTATCCGCGGATCTTTAGGTGCCTTGGCCGCGGAGCGGCACCGTTCCAAAGTGCGGTCCGGCGGATTTGGACCGGGTCATGGTAACCGATTTGCCCCAAACTCCCTAGGTAGATAGCCCTACATGTGCCCTTTCGAACGATGGTAGTCTTATTAGTGTGGCCCCAGGAGAACCGGAGATACGCGGGGCCAAAGTAGGTCATGGTAACCGATTTGCCCCAAACTCCCTGGGTAGATAGCCCTATATGTGCCCTTTCGAACGATGGTAGTCTTATTAGTGTGGCCCTAAGAGAACCGGAGATACGCGGGGCCAAAGTAGGTCAAGATTTGGCCGCGAAGGTCCACTTTGGCCCGGTACCGAGCAGCCGCCTTTCGTGGCGTACAAAATTAAAGCCACTCACTTTGTAGAGGAGACTTGGGGCTCCACGAGGGTGGTGAAAGCTAGTCTCTAGCCCCAAGGGTTCGGGAGATATAGGGCCGCAAAGTCGGTCCACATTCCCTATGGCGTTTCCCATGTTAAAGTTTCCCTATGGAGATTCCAATGTTAAATTTTCACCGGGACGAGGTCCACTTCACCCGGTACTGTGACCCGGGTATAAGAGTGAGCCACACGCCCTTTGGTGAGCTCGTAGGGGAGGACTTGGGCTCTGCAACAACACCAGAAACGAGTCTCTAGCCCGAAAGGCACGCGAGATATAGAGACGCAAAGTCGGTGAAATTTCCTATGGCGATTTCAATGCATTTGACACTTAGACGATTTTTCATGCGGTTCCGCGCACTTTGTTCCGCGGCCACGGGCCCGCCGTAGCTCCAATCCTGACACATTTTGGCACACATAAACTAGAGATACTTGGCTTTCGAATGAGCCCGGGCTCGAATTTTTGTCACCCCGGGAAGGTGCATCGGGTGGGGGCATGTCGGTTTTGGTTTTGCCGCTCCTCGGCCGTGCAAGTGCGGAGCCTGCCCTTCCTAGAGGTAAGAGCCCAGTGTCCTGGGAGCTCCGCGAGCCTATCCGCGGATCTTTAGGTGCCTTGGCCGCGGAGCGGCACCGTTCCAAAGTGCGGTCCGGCGGATTTGGACCGGGTCATGGTAACCGATTTGCCCCAAACTCCCTTGGTAGATAGCCCTACATGTGCCCTTTCGAAGGATGGTAGTCTTATTAGTGTGGCCCCAGGAGAACCGGAGATACGCGGGGCCAAAGTAGGTCATGGTAACCGATTTGCCCCAAACTCCCTGGGTAGATAGCCCTATGTGTGCCCTTTCGAACGATGGTAGTCTTATTAGTGTGGCCCTAAGAGAACCGGAGATACGCGGGGCCAAAGTAGGTCAAGATTTGGCCGCGAAGGTCCATTTTGGCCCGGTACCGAGCAGCCGCCTTTCGTGGCGTACAAAATTAAAGCCACTCACTTTGTAGAGGAGACTTGGGGCTCCACGAGGGTGGTGAAAGCTAGTCTCTAGCCCCAAGGGTTCGGGAGATATAGGGCCGCAAAGTCGGTCCACATTCCCTATGGCGTTTCCCATGTTAAAGTTTCCCTATGGAGATTCCAATGTTAAATTTTCACCGGGACGAGGTCCACTTCTCCCGGTACTGTGACCCGGGTATAAGAGTGAGCCACACGCCCTTTGGTGAGCTCGTAGGGGAGGACTTGGGCTCTGCAACAACACCAGAAACGAGTCTCTAGCCCGAAAGGCACGCGAGATATAGAGACGCAAAAGTCGGTGAAATTTCCTATGGCGATTTCAATGCATTTGACACTTAGACGATTTTCATGCGGTTCCGCGCACTTTGTTCCGCGGCCACGGGCCCGCCGTAGCTCCAATCCTGACACATTTTGGCACACATAAACTAGAGATACTTGGCTTTCGAATGAGCCCGGGCTCGAATTTTGTCACCCCGGGAAGGTGCATCGGGTGGGGGCATGTCGGTTTTGGTTTTGCCGCTCCTCGGCCGTGCAAGTGCGGAGCCTGCCCTTCCTAGAGGTAAGAGCCAGTGTCCTGGGAGCTCCGCGAGCCTATCCGCGGATCTTTCGGGTGCCTTGGCCGCGGAGCGGCACCGTTCCAAAGTGCGGTCCGGCGGATTTGGACCGGGTCATGGTAACCGATTTGCCCCAAACTCCCTAGGTAGATAGCCCTACATGTGCCCTTTCGAACGATGGTAGTCTTATTAGTGTGGCCCCAGGAGAACCGGAGATACGCGGGGCCAAAGTAGGTCATGGTAACCGATTTGCCCCAAACTCCCTGGGTAGATAGCCCTATATGTGCCCTTTCGAACGATGGTAGTCTTATTAGTGTGGCCCTAAGAGAACCGGAGATACGCGGGGCCAAAGTAGGTCAAGATTTGGCCGCGAAGGTCCACTTTGGCCCGGTACCGAGCAGCCGCCTTTCGTGGCGTACAAAATTAAAGCCACTCACTTTGTAGAGGAGACTTGGGGCTCCACGAGGGTGGTGAAAGCTAGTCTCTAGCCCCAAGGGTTCGGGAGATATAGGGCCGCAAAGTCGGTCCACATTCCCTATGGCGTTTCCCATGTTAAAGTTTCCCTATGGAGATTCCAATGTTAAATTTTCACCGGGACGAGGTCCACTTCTCCCGGTACTGTGACCCGGGTATAAGAGTGAGCCACACGCCCTTTGGTGAGCTCGTAGGGGAGGACTTGGGCTCTGCAACAACACCAGAAACGAGTCTCTAGCCCGAAAGGCAGCGCGAGATATAGAGACGCAAAGTCGGTGAAATTTCCTATGGCGATTTCAATGCATTTGACACTTAGACGATTTTTCATGCGGTTCCGCGCACTTTGTTCCGCGGCCACGGGCCCGCCGTAGCTCCAATCCTGACACATTTTGGCACACATAAACTAGAGATACTTGGCTTTCGAATGAGCCCGGGCTCGAATTTTTGTCACCCCGGGAAGGTGCATCGGGTGGGGGCATGTCGGTTTTGGTTTTGCCGCTCCTCGGCCGTGCAAGTGCGGAGCCTGCCCTTCCTAGAGGTAAGAGCCAAGTGTCCTGGGAGCTCCGCGAGCCTATCCGCGGATCTTTAGGTGCCTTGGCCGCGGAGCGGCACCGTTCCAAAGTGCGGTCCGGCGGATTTGGACCGGGTCATGGTAACCGATTTGCCCCAAACTCCCTAGGTAGATAGCCCTACATGTGCCCTTTCGAACGATGGTAGTCTTATTAGTGTGGCCCTAAGAGAACCGGAGATACGCGGGCCAAAGTAGGTCAAGATTTGGCCGCGAAGGTCCACTTTGGCCCGGTACCGAGCAGCCGCCTTTCGTGGCGTACAAAATTAAAGCCACTCACTTTGTAGAGGAGACTTGGGGCTCCACGAGGGTGGTGAAAGCTAGTCTCTAGCCCCAAGGGTTCGGGAGATATAGGGCCGCAAAGTCGGTCCACATTCCCTATGGCGTTTCCCATGTTAAAGTTTCCCTATGGAGATTCCAATGTTAAATTTTCACCGGGACGAGGTCCACTTCTCCCGGTACTGTGACCCGGGTATAAGAGTGAGCCACACGCCCTTTGGTGAGCTCGTAGGGGAGGACTTGGGCTCTGCAACAACACCAGAAACGAGTCTCTAGCCCGAAAGGCACGCGAGATATAGAGACGCAAAGTCGGTGAAATTTCCTATGGCGATTTCAATGCATTTGACACTTAGACGATTTTTCATGCGGTTCCGCGCACTTTGTTCCGCGGCCACGGGCCCGCCGTAGCTCCAATCCTGACACATTTTGGCACACATAAACTAGAGATACTTGGCTTTCGAATGAGCCCGGGCTCGAATTTTTGTCACCCCGGGAAGGTGCATCGGGTGGGGGCATGTCGGTTTTGGTTTTGCCGCTCCTCGGCCGTGCAAGTGCGGAGCCTGCCCTTCCTAGAGGTAAGAGCCAAGTGTCCTGGGAGCTCCGCGAGCCTATCCGCGGATCTTTAGGTGCCTTGGCCGCGGAGCGGCACCGTTCCAAAGTGCGGTCCGGCGGATTTGGACCGGGTCATGGTAACCGATTTGCCCCAAACTCCCTTAGGTAGATAGCCCTACATGTGCCCTTTCGAACGATGGTAGTCTTATTAGTGTGGCCCCAGGAGAACCGGAGATACGCGGGGCCAAAGTAGGTCATGGTAACCGATTTGCCCCAAACTCCCTGGGTAGATAGCCCTATATGTGCCCTTTCGAACGATGGTAGTCTTATTAGTGTGGCCCTAAGAGAACCGGAGATACGCGGGGCCAAAGTAGGTCAAGATTTGGCCGCGAAGGTCCACTTTGGCCCGGTACCGAGCAGCCGCCTTTCGTGGCGTACAAAATTAAAGCCACTCACTTTGGAGAGGAGACTTGGGGCTCCACGAGGGTGGTGAAAGCTAGTCTCTAGCCCCAAGGGTTCGGGAGATATAGGGCCGCAAAGTCGGTCCACATTCCCTATGGCGTTTCCCATGTTAAAGTTTCCCTATGGAGATTCCAATGTTAAATTTTCACCGGGACGAGGTCCACTTCTCCCGGTACTGTGACCCGGGTATAAGAGTGAGCCACACGCCCTTTGGTGAGCTCGTAGGGGAGGACTTGGGCTCTGCAACAACACCAGAAACGAGTCTCTAGCCCGAAAGGCACGCGAGATATAGAGACGCAAAGTCGGTGAAATTTCCTATGGCGATTTCAATGCATTTGACACTTAGACGATTTTTCATGCGGTTCCGCGCACTTTGTTCCGCGGCCACGGGCCCGCCGTAGCTCCAATCCTGACACATTTTGGCACACATAAACTAGAGATACTTGGCTTTCGAATGAGCCCGGGCTCGAATTTTTGTCACCCCGGGAAGGTGCATCGGGTGGGGGCATGTCGGTTTTGGTTTTGCCGCTCCTCGGCCGTGCAAGTGCGGAGCCTGCCCTTCCTAGAGGTAAGAGCCAAGTGTCCTGGGAGCTCCGCGAGCCTATCCGCGGATCTTTAGGTGCCTTGGCCGCGGAGCGGCACCGTTCCAAAGTGCGGTCCGGCGGATTTGGACCGGGTCATGGTAACCGATTTGCCCCAAACTCCCTAGGTAGATAGCCCTACATGTGCCCTTTCGAACGATGGTAGTCTTATTAGTGTGGCCCCAGGAGAACCGGAGATACGCGGGGCCAAAGTAGGTCATGGTAACCGATTTGCCCCAAACTCCCTGGGTAGATAGCCCTATATGTGCCCTTTCGAACGATGGTAGTCTTATTAGTGTGGCCCTAAGAGAACCGGAGATACGCGGGGCCAAAGTAGGTCAAGATTTGGCCGCGAAGGTCCACTTTGGCCCGGTACCGAGCAGCCGCCTTTCGTGGCGTACAAAATTAAAGCCACTCACTTTGTAGAGGAGACTTGGGGCTCCACGAGGGTGGTGAAAGCTAGTCTCTAGCCCCAAGGGTTCGGGAGATATAGGGCCGCAAAGTCGGTCCACATTCCCTATGGCGTTTCCCATGTTAAAGTTTCCCTATGGAGATTCAATGTTAAATTTTCACCGGGACGAGGTCCACTTCTCCCGGTACTGTGACCCGGGTATAAGAGTGAGCCACACGCCCTTTGGTGAGCTCGTAGGGGAGGACTTGGGCTCTGCAACAACACCAGAAACGAGTCTCTAGCCCGAAAGGCACGCGAGATATAGAGACGCAAAGTCGGTGAAATTTCCTATGGCGATTTCAATGCATTTGACACTTAGACGATTTTTCATGCGGTTCCGCGCACTTTGTTCCGCGGCCACGGGCCCGCCGTAGCTCCAATCCTGACACATTTTGGCACACATAAACTAGAGATACTTGGCTTTCGAATGAGCCCGGGCTCGAATTTTTGTCACCCCGGGAAGGTGCATCGGGTGGGGGCATGTCGGTTTTGGTTTTGCCGCTCCTCGGCCGTGCAAGTGCGGAGCCTGCCCTTCCTAGAGGTAAGAGCCAAGTGTCCTGGGAGCTCCGCGAGCCTATCCGCGGATCTTTAGGTGCCTTGGCCGCGGAGCGGCACCGTTCCAAAGTGCGGTCCGGCGGATTTGGACCGGGTCATGGTAACCGATTTGCCCCAAACTCCCTAGGTAGATAGCCCTACATGTGCCCTTTCGAACGATGGTAGTCTTATTAGTGTGGCCCCAGGAGAACCGGAGATACGCGGGGCCAAAGTAGGTCATGGTAACCGATTTGCCCCAAACTCCCTGGGTAGATAGCCCTATATGTGCCCTTTCGAACGATGGTAGTCTTATTAGTGTGGCCCTAAGAGAACCGGAGATACGCGGGGCCAAAGTAGGTCAAGATTTGGCCGCGAAGGTCCACTTGGGCCCGGTACCGAGCAGCCGCCTTTCGTGGCGTACAAAATTAAAGCCACTCACTTTGTAGAGGAGACTTGGGGCTCCACGAGGGTGGTGAAAGCTAGTCTCTAGCCCCAAGGGTTCGGGAGATATAGGGCCGCAAAGTCGGTCCACATTCCCTATGGCGTTTCCCATGTTAAAGTTTCCCTATGGAGATTCCAATGTTAAATTTTCACCGGGACGAGGTCCACTTCTCCCGGTACTGTGACCCGGGTATAAGAGTGAGCCACACGCCCTTTGGTGAGCTCGTAGGGGAGGACTTGGGCTCTGCAACAACACCAGAAACGAGTCTCTAGCCCGAAAGGCACGCGAGATATAGAGACGCAAAGTCGGTGAAATTTCCTATGGCGATTTCAATGCATTTGACACTTAGACGATTTTTCATGCGGTTCCGCGCACTTTGTTCCGCGGCCACGGGCCCGCCGTAGCTCCAATCCTGACACATTTTGGCACACATAAACTAGAGATACTTGGCTTTCGAATGAGCCCGGGCTCGAATTTTTGTCACCCCGGGAAGGTGCATCGGGTGGGGGCATGTCGGTTTTGGTTTTGCCGCTCCTCGGCCGTGCAAGTGCGGAGCCTGCCCTTCCTAGAGGTAAGAGCCAAGTGTCCTGGGAGCTCCGCGAGCCTATCCGCGGATCTTTAGGTGCCTTGGCCGCGGAGCGGCACCGTTCCAAAGTGCGGTCCGGCGGATTTGGACCGGGTCATGGTAACCGATTTGCCCCAAACTCCCTAGGTAGATAGCCCTACATGTGCCCTTTCGAACGATGGTAGTCTTATTAGTGTGGCCCCAGGAGAACCGGAGATACGCGGGGCCAAAGTAGGTCATGGTAACCGATTTGCCCCAAACTCCCTGGGTAGATAGCCCTATATGTGCCCTTTCGAACGATGGTAGTCTTATTAGTGTGGCCCTAAGAGAACCGGAGATACGCGGGGCCAAAGTAGGTCAAGATTTGGCCGCGAAGGTCCACTTTGGCCCGGTACCGAGCAGCCGCCTTTCGTGGCGTACAAAATTAAAGCCACTCACTTTGTAGAGGAGACTTGGGGCTCCACGAGGGTGGTGAAAGCTAGTCTCTAGCCCCAAGGGTTCGGGAGATATAGGGCCGCAAAGTCGGTCCACATTCCCTATGGCGTTTCCCATGTTAAAGTTTCCCTATGGAGATTCCAATGTTAAATTTTCACCGGGACGAGGTCCACTTCTCCCGGTACTGTGACCCGGGTATAAGAGTGAGCCACACGCCCTTTGGTGAGCTCGTAGGGGAGGACTTGGGCTCTGCAACAACACCAGAAACGAGTCTCTAGCCCGAAAGGCACGCGAGATATAGAGACGCAAAGTCGGTGAAATTTCCTATGGCGATTTCAATGCATTTGACACTTAGACGATTTTTCATGCGGTTCCGCGCACTTTGTTCCGCGGCCACGGGCCCGCCGTAGCTCCAATCCTGACACATTTTGGCACACATAAACTAGAGATACTTGGCTTTCGAATGAGCCCGGGCTCGAATTTTTGTCACCCCGGGAAGGTGCATCGGGTGGGGGCATGTCGGTTTTGGTTTTGCCGCTCCTCGGCCGTGCAAGTGCGGAGCCTGCCCTTCCTAGAGGTAAGAGCCAAGTGTCCTGGGAGCTCCGCGAGCCTATCCGCGGATCTTTAGGTGCCTTGGCCGCGGAGCGGCACCGTTCCAAAGTGCGGTCCGGCGGATTTGGACCGGGTCATGGTAACCGATTTGCCCCAAACTCCCTAGGTAGATAGCCCTACATGTGCCCTTTCGAACGATGGTAGTCTTATTAGTGTGGCCCCAGGAGAACCGGAGATACGCGGGGCCAAAGTAGGTCATGGTAACCGATTTGCCCCAAACTCCCTGGGTAGATAGCCCTATATGTGCCCTTTCAAACGATGGTAGTCTTATTAGTGTGGCCCTAAGAGAACCGGAGATACGCGGGGCCAAAGTAGGTCAAGATTTGGCCGCGAAGGTCCACTTTGGCCCGGTACCGAGCAGCCGCCTTTCGTGGCGTACAAAATTAAAGCCACTCACTTTGTAGAGGAGACTTGGGGCTCCACGAGGGTGGTGAAAGCTAGTCTCTAGCCCCAAGGGTTCGGGAGATATAGGGCCGCAAAGTCGGTCCACATTCCCTATGGCGTTTCCCATGTTAAAGTTTCCCTATGGAGATTCCAATGTTAAATTTTCACCGGGACGAGGTCCACTTCTCCCGGTACTGTGACCCGGGTATAAGAGTGAGCCACACGCCCTTTGGTGAGCTCGTAGGGGAGGACTTGGGCTCTGCAACAACACCAGAAACGAGTCTCTAGCCCGAAAGGCACGCGAGATATAGAGACGCAAAGTCGGTGAAATTTCCTATGGCGATTTCAATGCATTTGACACTTAGACGATTTTTCATGCGGTTCCGCGCACTTTGTTCCGCGGCCACGGGCCCGCCGTAGCTCCAATCCTGACACATTTTGGCACACATAAACTAGAGATACTTGGCTTTCGAATGAGCCCGGGCTCGAATTTTTGTCACCCCGGGAAGGTGCATCGGGTGGGGGCATGTCGGTTTTGGTTTTGCCGCTCCTCGGCCGTGCAAGTGCGGAGCCTGCCCTTCCTAGAGGTAAGAGCCAAGTGTCCTGGGAGCTCCGCGAGCCTATCCGCGGATCTTTAGGTGCCTTGGCCGCGGAGCGGCACCGTTCCAAAGTGGGGTCCGGCGGATTTGGACCGGGTCATGGTAACCGATTTGCCCCAAACTCCCTGGTAGATAGCCCTACATGTGCCCTTTCGAACGATGGTAGTCTTATTAGTGTGGCCCCAGGAGAACCGGAGATACGCGGGGCCAAAGTAGGTCATGGTAACCGATTTGCCCCAAACTCCCTGGGTAGATAGCCCTATATGTGCCCTTTCGAACGATGGTAGTCTTATTAGTGTGGCCCTAAGAGAACCGGAGATACGCGGGGCCAAAGTAGGTCAAGATTTGGCCGCGAAGGTCCACTTTGGCCCGGTACCGAGCAGCCTCCTTTCGTGGCGTACAAAATTAAAGCCACTCACTTTGTAGAGGAGACTTGGGGCTCCACGAGGGTGGTGAAAGCTAGTCTCTAGCCCCAAGGGTTCGGGAGATATAGGGCCGCAAAGTCGGTCCACATTCCCTATGGCGTTTCCCATGTTAAAGTTTCCCTATGGAGATTCCAATGTTAAATTTTCACCGGGACGAGGTCCACTTCTCCCGGTACTGTGACCCGGGTATAAGAGTGAGCCACACGCCCTTTGGTGAGCTCGTAGGGGAGGACTTGGGCTCTGCAACAACACCAGAAACGAGTCTCTAGCCCGAAAGGCACGCGAGATATAGAGACGCAAAGTCGGTGAAATTTCCTATGGCGATTTCAATGCATTTGACACTTAGACGATTTTTCATGCGGTTCCGCGCACTTTGTTCCGCGGCCACGGGCCCGCCGTAGCTCCAATCCTGACACATTTTGGCACACATAAACTAGAGATACTTGGCTTTCGAATGAGCCCGGGCTCGAATTTTTGTCACCCCGGGAAGGTGCATCGGGTGGGGGCATGTCGGTTTTGGTTTTGCCGCTCCTCGGCCGTGCAAGTGCGGAGCCTGCCCTTCCTAGAGGTAAGAGCCAAGTGTCCTGGGAGCTCCGCGAGCCTATCCGCGGATCTTTAGGTGCCTTGGCCGCGGAGCGGCACCGTTCCAAAGTGCGGTCCGGCGGATTTGGACCGGGTCATGGTAACCGATTTGCCCCAAACTCCCTGGGTAGATAGCCCTACATGTGCCCTTTCGAACGATGGTAGTCTTATTAGTGTGGCCCCAGGAGAACCGGAGATACGCGGGGCCAAAGTAGGTCATGGTAACCGATTTGCCCCAAACTCCCTGGGTAGATAGCCCTATATGTGCCCTTTCGAACGATGGTAGTCTTATTAGTGTGGCCCTAAGAGAACCGGAGATACGCGGGGCCAAAGTAGGTCAAGATTTGGCCGCGAAGGTCCACTTTGGCCCGGTACCGAGCAGCCGCCTTTCGTGGCGTACAAAATTAAAGCCACTCACTTTGTAGAGGAGACTTGGGGCTCCACGAGGGTGGTGAAAGCTAGTCTCTAGCCCCAAGGGTTCGGGAGATATAGGGCCGCAAAGTCGGTCCACATTCCCTATGGCGTTTCCCATGTTAAAGTTTCCCTATGGAGATTCCAATGTTAAATTTTCACCGGGACGAGGTCCACTTCTCCCGGTACTGTGACCCGGGTATAAGAGTGAGCCACACGCCCTTTGGTGAGCTCGTAGGGGAGGACTTGGGCTCTGCAACAACACCAGAAACGAGTCTCTAGCCCGAAAGGCACGCGAGATATAGAGACGCAAAGTCGGTGAAATTTCCTATGGCGATTTCAATGCATTTGACACTTAGACGATTTTTCATGCGGTTCCGCGCACTTTGTTCCGCGGCCACGGGCCCGCCGTAGCTCCAATCCTGACACATTTTGGCACACATAAACTAGAGATACTTGGCTTTCGAATGAGCCCGGGCTCGAATTTTTGTCACCCCGGGAAGGTGCATCGGGTGGGGGCATGTCGGTTTTGGTTTTGCCGCTCCTCGGCCGTGCAAGTGCGGAGCCTGCCCTTCCTAGAGGTAAGAGCCAAGTGTCCTGGGAGCTCCGCGAGCCTATCCGCGGATCTTTAGGTGCCTTGGCCGCGGAGCGGCACCGTTCCAAAGTGCGGTCCGGCGGATTTGGACCGGGTCATGGTAACCGATTTGCCCCAAACTCCCTTGGTAGATAGCCCTACATGTGCCCTTTCGAACGATGGTAGTCTTATTAGTGTGGCCCCAGGAGAACCGGAGATACGCGGGGCCAAAGTAGGTCATGGTAACCGATTTGCCCCAAACTCCCTGGGTAGATAGCCCTATATGTGCCCTTTCGAACGATGGTAGTCTTATTAGTGTGGCCCTAAGAGAACCGGAGATACGCGGGGCCAAAGTAGGTCAAGATTTGGCCGCGAAGGTCCATTTTGGCCCGGTACCGAGCAGCCGCCTTTCGTGGCGTACAAAATTAAAGCCACTCACTTTGTAGAGGAGACTTGGGGCTCCACGAGGGTGGTGAAAGCTAGTCTCTAGCCCCAAGGGTTCGGGAGATATAGGGCCGCAAAGTCGGTCCACATTCCCTATGGCGTTTCCCATGTTAAAGTTTCCCTATGGAGATTCCAATGTTAAATTTTCACCGGGACGAGGTCCACTTCTCCCGGTACTGTGACCCGGGTATAAGAGTGAGCCACACGCCCTTTGGTGAGCTCGTAGGGGAGGACTTGGGCTCTGCAACAACACCAGAAACGAGTCTCTAGCCCGAAAGGCACGCGAGATATAGAGACGCAAAGTCGGTGAAATTTCCTATGGCGATTTCAATGCATTTGACACTTAGACGATTTTTCATGCGGTTCCGCGCACTTTGTTCCGCGGCCACGGGCCCGCCGTAGCTCCAATCCTGACACATTTTGGCACACATAAACTAGAGATACTTGGCTTTCGAATGAGCCCGGGCTCGAATTTTTGTCACCCCGGGAAGGTGCATCGGGTGGGGGCATGTCGGTTTTGGTTTTGCCGCTCCTCGGCCGTGCAAGTGCGGAGCCTGCCCTTCCTAGAGGTAAGAGCCAAGTGTCCTGGGAGCTCCGCGAGCCTATCCGCGGATCTTTAGGTGCCTTGGCCGCGGAGCGGCACCGTTCCAAAGTGCGGTCCGGCGGATTTGGACCGGGTCATGGTAACCGATTTGCCCCAAACTCCCTAGGTAGATAGCCCTACATGTGCCCTTTCGAACGATGGTAGTCTTATTAGTGTGGCCCCAGGAGAACCGGAGATACGCGGGGCCAAAGTAGGTCATGGTAACCGATTTGCCCCAAACTCCCTGGGTAGATAGCCCTATATGTGCCCTTTCGAACGATGGTAGTCTTATTAGTGTGGCCCTAAGAGAACCGGAGATACGCGGGGCCAAAGTAGGTCAAGATTTGGCCGCGAAGGTCCACTTTGGCCCGGTACCGAGCAGCCGCCTTTCGTGGCGTACAAAATTAAAGCCACTCACTTTGTAGAGGAGACTTGGGGCTCCACGAGGGTGGTGAAAGCTAGTCTCTAGCCCCAAGGGTTCGGGAGATATAGGGCCGCAAAGTCGGTCCACATTCCCTATGGCGTTTCCCATGTTAAAGTTTCCCTATGGAGATTCCAATGTTAAATTTTCACCGGGACGAGGTCCACTTCACCCGGTACTGTGACCCGGGTATAAGAGTGAGCCACACGCCCTTTGGTGAGCTCGTAGGGGAGGACTTGGGCTCTGCAACAACACCAGAAACGAGTCTCTAGCCCGAAAGGCACGCGAGATATAGAGACGCAAAGTCGGTGAAATTTCCTATGGCGATTTCAATGCATTTGACACTTAGACGATTTTTCATGCGGTTCCGCGCACTTTGTTCAGCGGCCACGGGCCCGCCGTAGCTCCAATCCTGACACATTTTGGCACACATAAACTAGAGATACTTGGCTTTCGAATGAGCCCGGGCTCGAATTTTTGTCACCCCGGGAAGGTGCATCGGGTGGGGGCATGTCGGTTTTGGTTTTGCCGCTCCTCGGCCGTGCAAGTGCGGAGCCTGCCCTTCCTAGAGGTAAGAGCCAAGTGTCCTGGGAGCTCCGCGAGCCTATCCGCGGATCTTTAGGTGCCTTGGCCGCGGAGCGGCACCGTTCCAAAGTGCGGTCCGGCGGATTTGGACCGGGTCATGGTAACCGATTTGCCCCAAACTCCCTAGGTAGATAGCCCTACATGTGCCCTTTCGAACGATGGTAGTCTTATTAGTGTGGCCCCAGGAGAACCGGAGATACGCGGGGCCAAAGTAGGTCATGGTAACCGATTTGCCCCAAACTCCCTGGGTAGATAGCCCTATATGTGCCCTTTCGAACGATGGTAGTCTTATTAGTGTGGCCCTAAGAGAACCGGAGATACGCGGGGCCAAAGTAGGTCAAGATTTGGCCGCGAAGGTCCACTTTTGGCCCGGTACCGAGCAGCCGCCTTTCGTGGCGTACAAAATTAAAGCCACTCACTTTGTAGAGGAGACTTGGGGCTCCACGAGGGTGGTGAAAGCTAGTCTCTAGCCCCAAGGGTTCGGGAGATATAGGGCCGCAAAGTCGGTCCACATTCCCTATGGCGTTTCCCATGTTAAAGTTTCCCTATGGAGATTCCAATGTTAAATTTTCACCGGGACGAGGTCCACTTCTCCCGGTACTGTGACCCGGGTATAAGAGTGAGCCACACGCCCTTTGGTGAGCTCGTAGGGGAGGACTTGGGCTCTGCAACAACACCAGAAACGAGTCTCTAGCCCGAAAGGCACGCGAGATATAGAGACGCAAAGTCGGTGAAATTTCCTATGGCGATTTCAATGCATTTGACACTTAGACGATTTTTCATGCGGTTCCGCGCACTTTGTTCCGCGGCCACGGGCCCGCCGTAGCTCCAATCCTGACACATTTTGGCACACATAAACTAGAGATACTTGGCTTTCGAATGAGCCCGGGCTCGAATTTTTGTCACCCCGGGAAGGTGCATCGGGTGGGGGCATGTCGGTTTTGGTTTTGCCGCTCCTCGGCCGTGCAAGTGCGGAGCCTGCCCTTCCTAGAGGTAAGAGCCAAGTGTCCTGGGAGCTCCGCGAGCCTATCCGCGGATCTTTAGGTGCCTTGGCCGCGGAGCGGCACCGTTCCAAAGTGCGGTCCGGCGGATTTGGACCGGGTCATGGTAACCGATTTGCCCCAAACTCCCTAGGTAGATAGCCCTACATGTGCCCTTTCGAACGATGGTAGTCTTATTAGTGTGGCCCCAGGAGAACCGGAGATACGCGGGGCCAAAGTAGGTCATGGTAACCGATTTGCCCCAAATTCCCTGGGTAGATAGCCCTATATGTGCCCTTTCGAACGATGGTAGTCTTATTAGTGTGGCCCTAAGAGAACCGGAGATACGCGGGGCCAAAGTAGGTCAAGATTTGGCCGCGAAGGTCCATTTTAGCCCGGTATCGAGCAGCCGCCTTTCGTGGCGTACAAAATTAAAGCCACTCACTTTGTAGAGGAGACTTGGGGCTCCACGAGGGTGGTGAAAGCTAGTCTCTAGCCCCAAGGGTTCGGGAGATATAGGGCCGCAAAGTCGGTCCACATTCCCTATGGCGTTTCCCATGTTAAAGTTTCCCTATGGAGATTCCAATGTTAAATTTTCACCGGGACGAGGTCCACTTCTCCCGGTACTGTGACCCGGGTATAAGAGTGAGCCACACGCCCTTTGGTGAGCTCGTAGGGGAGGACTTGGGCTCTGCAACAACACCAGAAACGAGTCTCTAGCCCGAAAGGCACGCGAGATATAGAGACGCAAAGTCGGTGAAATTTCCTATGGCGATTTCAATGCATTTGACACTTAGACGATTTTTCATGCGGTTCCGCGCACTTTGTTCCGCGGCCACGGGCCCGCCGTAGCTCCAATCCTGACACATTTTGGCACACATAAACTAGAGATACTTGGCTTTCGAATGAGCCCGGGCTCGAATTTTTGTCACCCCGGGAAGGTGCATCGGGTGGGGGCATGTCGGTTTTGGTTTTGCCGCTCCTCGGCCGTGCAAGTGCGGAGCCTGCCCTTCCTAGAGGTAAGAGCCAAGTGTCCTGGGAGCTCCGCGAGCCTATCCGCGGATCTTTAGGTGCCTTGGCCGCGGAGCGGCACCGTTCCAAAGTGCGGTCCGGCGGATTTGGACCGGGTCATGGTAACCGATTTGCCCCAAACTCCCTAGGTAGATAGCCCTACATGTGCCCTTTCGAACGATGGTAGTCTTATTAGTGTGGCCCCAGGAGAACCGGAGATACGCGGGGCCAAAGTAGGTCATGGTAACCGATTTGCCCCAAACTCCCTGGGTAGATAGCCCTATATGTGCCCTTTCGAACGATGGTAGTCTTATTAGTGTGGCCCTAAGAGAACCGGAGATACGCGGGGCCAAAGTAGGTCAAGATTTGGCCGCGAAGGTCCACTTTGGCCCGGTACCGAGCAGCCGCCTTTCGTGGCGTACAAAATTAAAGCCACTCGCTTTGTAGAGGAGACTTGGGGCTCCACGAGGGTGGTGAAAGCTAGTCTCTAGCCCCAAGGGTTCGGGAGATATAGGGCCGCAAAGTCGGTCCACATTCCCTATGGCGTTTCCCATGTTAAAGTTTCCCTATGGAGATTCCAATGTTAAATTTTCACCGGGACGAGGTCCACTTCTCCCGGTACTGTGACCCGGGTATAAGAGTGAGCCACACGCCCTTTGGTGAGCTCGTAGGGGAGGACTTGGGCTCTGCAACAACACCAGAAACGAGTCTCTAGCCCGAAAGGCACGCGAGATATAGAAAAGCAAAGTCGGTGAAATTTCCTAGGGCGATTTCAATGCATTTGACACTTAGACGATTTTTCATGCGGTTCCGCGCACTTTGTTCCGCGGCCACGGGCCCGCCGTAGCTCCAATCCTGACACATTTTAGCACACATAAACTAGAGATACTTGGCTTTCGAATGAGCCCGGGCTCGAATTTTCGTCACCCCGGGAAGGTGCATCGGGTGGGGGCATGTCGGTTTTGGTTTTGCCGCTCCTCGACCGTGCAAGTGCGGAGCCTGCCCTTCCTAGAGGTAAGAGCCAAGTGTCCTGGGAGCTCCGCGAGCCTATCCGCGGATCTTTAGGTGCCTTGGCCGCGGAGCGGCACCGTCCGGCGGATTTGGACCGGGTCATGGTAACCGATTTGCCCCAAACTCCCTAGGTAGATAGCCCTACATGTGCCCTTTCGAACGATGGTAGTCTTATTAGTGTGGCCCCAGGAGAACCGGAGATACGCGGGGCCAAAGTAGGTCATGGTAACCGATTTGCCCCAAACTCCCTGGGTAGATAGCCCTATATGTGCCCTTTCGAACGATGGTAGTCTTATTAGTGTGGCCCTAAGAGAACCGGAGATACGCGGGGCCAAAGTAGGTCAAGATTTGGCCGCGAAGGTCCACTTTGGCCCGGTACCGAGCAGCCTCCTTTCGTGGCGTACAAAATTAAAGCCACTCACTTTGTAGAGGAGACTTGGGGCTCCACGAGGGTGGTGAAAGCTAGTCTCTAGCCCCAAGGGTTCGGGAGATATAGGGCCGCAAAGTCGGTCCACATTCCCTATGGCGTTTCCCATGTTAAAGTTTCCCTATGGAGATTCCAATGTTAAATTTTCACCGGGACGAGGTCCACTTCTCCCGGTACTGTGACCCGGGTATAAGAGTGAGCCACACGCCCTTTGGTGAGCTCGTAGGGGAGGACTTGGGCTCTGCAACAACACCAGAAACGAGTCTCTAGCCCGAAAGGCACGCGAGATATAGAGACGCAAAGTCGGTGAAATTTCCTATGGCGATTTCAATGCATTTGACACATAGACGATTTTTCATGCGGTTCCGCGCACTTTGTTCCGCGGCCACGGGCCCGCCGTAGCTCCAATCCTGACACATTTTGGCACACATAAACTAGAGATACTTGGCTTTCGAATGAGCCCGGGCTCGAATTTTTGTCACCCCGGGAAGGTGCATCGGGTGGGGGCATGTCGGTTTTGGTTTTGCCGCTCCTCGGCCGTGCAAGTGCGGAGCCTGCCCTTCCTAGAGGTAAGAGCCAAGTGTCCTGGGAGCTCCGCGAGCCTATCCGCGGATCTTTAGGTGCCTTGGCCGCGGAGCGGCACCGTTCCAAAGTGCGGTCTGGCGGATTTGGACCGGGTCATGGTAACCGATTTGCCCCAAACTCCCTAGGTAGATAGCCCTACATGTGCCCTTTCGAACGATGGTAGTCTTATTAGTGTGGCCCCAGGAGAACCGGAGATACGCGGGGCTAAAGTAGGTCATGGTAACCGATTTGCCCCAATCTCCCTGGGTAGATAGCCCTATATGTGCCCTTTCGAACGATGGTAGTCTTATTAGTGTGGCCCTAAGAGAACCGGAGATACGCGAGGCCAAAGTAGGTCAAGATTTGGCCGCGAAGGTCCACTTTGGCCCGGTACCGAGCAGCCGCCTTTCGTGGCGTACAAAATTAAAGCCACTCACTTTGTAGAGGAGACTTGGGGCTCCACGAGGGTGGTGAAAGCTAGTCTCTAGGGCCGCAAAGTCGGTCCACATTCCCTATGGCGTTTCCCATGTTAAAGTTTCCCTATGGAGATTCCAATGATAAATGGTCACCGGGACGAGGTCCACTTCTCCCGGTACTGTGTCCCGGCCATAAGTGTGAGCCACACGCCCTTTGGTGAGCTCGTAGGGGAGGACTTGGGCTCTGCAGCAACACCAGAACAGAGTCTCTATCCCTTTTTTCGGGAGATATAGAGCCGCAAAGTCGGTGAAATTCCCTATGGCGATTTCAATGCATTCGACACAGTCATTTTCCTGAAAGTTCCCTATGGAGATTCCAATGTTAAATTTTCACCGGGACGAGGTCCACTTCTCCCGGTACTGTGACCCGGGTATAATAGTGAGCCACACGCCCTTTGGTGAGCTCGTAGGGGAGGACTTGGGCTCTGCACCAACACCAGAAACGAGTCTCTAGCCCGAAAGGCACGCGAGATATAGAGCCGCAAAGTCGGTGAAATTTCCTATGGCGATTTCAATGCATTTGACACTTAGACGATTTTTCATGCGGTTCCGCGCATTTTGTTACGCGGCCACGGGCCCGCCGTAGCTCTAATCCTGACACATTTTGGCACACATAAACTAGAGATACTTGGCTTTCGAATGAACCCGGGCTCGAATTTTTGTAACCCCGGGAAGGTGCATCGGGTGGGGGCATGTCGGTTTTGGTTTTGCCGCTCCTCGGCCGTGCAAGTGCGGAGCCTGCCCTTCCTAGAGGTAAGAGCCAAGTGTCCTGGGAGCTCCGCGAGCCTATCCGCGGATCTTTAGGTGCCTTGGCCGCGGAGCGGCACCGTTCCAAAGTGCGGTCCGGCGGATTTGGACCGGGTCATGGTAACCGATTTGCCCCAAACTCCCTAGGTAGATAGCCCTACATGTGCCCTTTCGAACGATGGTAGTCTTATTAGTGTGGCCCCAGGAGAACCGGAGATACGCGGGGCCAAAGTAGGTCATGGTAACCGATTTGCCCCAAACTCTCTGGGTAGATAGCCCTATATGTGCCCTTTCGAACGATGGTAGTCTTATTAGTGTGGCCCTAAGAGAACCGGAGATACGCGGGGCCAAAGTAGGTCAAGATTTGGCCGCGAAGGTCCACTTTGGCCCGGTACCGAGCAGCCGCCTTTCGTGGCGTACAAAATTAAATCCACTCGCTTTGTAGAGGAGACTTGGGGCTCCACGAGGGTGGTGAAAGCTAGTCTCTAGCCCCAAGGGTTCGGGAGATATAGGGCCGCAAAGTCGGTCCACATTCCCTATGGCGTTTCCCATGTTAAAGTTTCCCTATGGAGATTCCAATGTTAAATTTTCACCGGGACGAGGTCCACTTCTCCCGGTACTGTGACCCGGGTATAAGAGTGAGCCACACGCCCTTTGGTGAGCTCGTAGGGGAGGACTTGGGCTCTGCAACAACACCAGAAACGAGTCTCTAGCCCGAAAGGCACGCGAGATATAGAGACGCAAAGTCGGTGAAATTTCCTATGGCGATTTCAATGCATTTGACACATAGACGATTTTTCATGCGGTTCCGCGCACTTTGTTCCGCGGCCACGGGCCCGCCGTAGCTCCAATCCTGACACATTTTGGCACACATAAACTAGAGATACTTGGCTTTCGAATGAGCCCGGGCTCGAATTTTTGTCACCCCGGGAAGGTGCATCGGGTGGGGGCATGTCGGTTTTGGTTTTGCCGCTCCTCGGCCGTGCAAGTGCGGAGCCTGCCCTTCCTAGAGGTAAGAGCCAAGTGTCCTGGGAGCTCCGCGAGCCTATCCGCGGATCTTTAGGTGCCTTGGCCGCGGAGCGGCACCGTTCCAAAGTGCGGTCTGGCGGATTTGGACCGGGTCATGGTAACCGATTTGCCCCAAACTCCCTAGGTAGATAGCCCTACATGTGCCCTTTCGAACGATGGTAGTCTTATTAGTGTGGCCCCAGGAGAACCGGAGATACGCGGGGCTAAAGTAGGTCATGGTAACCGATTTGCCCCAATCTCCCTGGGTAGATAGCCCTATATGTGCCCTTTCGAACGATGGTAGTCTTATTAGTGTGGCCCTAAGAGAACCGGAGATACGCGAGGCCAAAGTAGGTCAAGATTTGGCCGCGAAGGTCCACTTTGGCCCGGTACCGAGCAGCCGCCTTTCGTGGCGTACAAAATTAAAGCCACTCACTTTGTAGAGGAGACTTGGGGCTCCACGAGTGTGTTGAAAGCTAGTCTCTAGCCCCAAGAGTTCGGGAGATATAGGGCCGCAAAGTCGGTCCACATTCCCTATGGCGTTTCCCATGTTAAAGTTTCCCTATGGAGATTCCAATGTTAAATGGTCACCGGGACGAGGTCCACTTCTCCCGGTACTGTGTCCCGGCCATAAGTGTAAGCCACACGCCCTTTGGTGAGCTCGTAGGGGAGGACTTGGGCTCTGCAGCAACACCAGAACAGAGTCTCTATCCCTTTTTTCGGGAGATATAGAGCCGCAAAGTCGGTGAAATTCACTATGGCGATTTCAATGCATTCGACACAGTCATTTTCCTGAAAGTTCCCTATGGAGATTCAAATGTTAAATTTTCACCGGGACGAGGTCCACTTCTCCCGGTACTGTGACCCGGGTATAAGAGTGAGCCACACGCCCTTTGGTGAGCTCGTAGGGGAGGACTTGGGCTCTGCAACAACACCAGAAACGAGTCTCTAGCCCGAAAGGCACGCGAGATATAGAGCCGCAAAGTCGGTGAAATTTCCTATGGCGATTTCAATGCATTTGACACTTAGACGATTTTTCATGCGGTTCCGCGCATTTTGTTCCGCGGCCACGGGCTCGCCGTAGCTCCAATCCTGACACATTTTGGCACACATAAACTAGAGATACTTGGCTTTCGAATGAGCCCGGGCTCGAATTTTTGTCACCCCGGGAAGGTCCATCGGGTGGGGGCATGTCGGTTTTGGTTTTGCCGCTCCTCGGCCGTGCAAGTGAGGAGCATGCCCTTCCTAGAGGTAAGAGCCAAGTGTCCTGGGAGCTCCGCGAGCCTATCCGCGGATCTTTAGGTGCCTTGGCCGCGGAGCGGCACCGTTCCAAAAGCGGTCCGGCGGATTTGGACCGGGTCATGGTAACCGATTTGCCCCAAACTCCCTGGGTAGATAGCCCTACATGTGCCCTTTGGAACGATGGTAGTCTTATTAGTGTGGCCCCAGGAGAACCGGAGATACGCGGGGTCAAAGTAGGTCATGGTAACCGATTTGCCCCAAACTCCATGGGTAGATAGCCCTATATGTGCCTTTCGAACGATGGTAGTCTTATTAGTGTGGCCCCAAGAGAACCGGAGATACGCGGGGCAAAAGTAGGTCAAGATTTGGCCGCGAAGGTCCACTTTGGCCCGGTACCGAGCAGCCGCCTTTCGTGGCATACAAAATTAAAGCCACTCACTTTGTAGAGGAGACTTGGGGCTCCACGAGTGTGTTGAAAGCTAGTCTCTAGCCCCAAGAGTTCGGGAGATATAGGGCCGCAAAGTCGGTCCACATTCCCTATGGCGTTTCCCATGTTAAAGTTTCCCTATGGAGATTCCAATGTTAAATGGTCACCGGGACGAGGTCCACTTCTCCCGGTACTGTGTCCCGGCCATAAGTGTGAGCCACACGCCCTTTGGTGAGCTCGTAGGGGAGGACTTGGGCTCTGCAGCAACACCAGAACCGAGTCTCTATCCCTTTTTTCGGGAGATATAGAGCCGCAAAGTCGGTGAAATTCCCTATGGCGATTTCAATGCATTCGACACTTAATCATTTTCCTGAAAGTTCCCTATGGAGATTCCAATGTTAAATTTTCACCGGGACGAGGTCCACTTCTCCCGGTACTGTGACCCGGGTATAAGAGTGAGCCACACGCCCTTTGGTGAGCTCGTAGGGGAGGACTTGGGCTCTGCACCAACACCAGAAACGAGTCTCTAGCCCGAAAGGCACGCGAGATATAGAGACGCAAAGTCGGTGAAATTTCCTATGGCGATTTCAATGCATTTGACACTTAGACGATTTTTCATGCGGTTCCGTGCACTTTGTTCCGCGGCCACGGGCCCGCCGTAGCTCCAATCCTGACACAATTTGGCACACATAAACTAGAGATACTTGGCTTTCGAATGAGCCCGGGCTCGAATTTTTGTCACCCCGGGAAGGTGCATCGGGTGGGGCCATGTCGGTTTTGGTTTTGCCGCTCCTCGGCCGTGCAAGTGCGGAGCCTGCCCTTCCTAGAGGTAAGAGCCAAGTGTCCTGGGAGCTCCGCGAGCCTATCCGCGGATCTTTAGGTGCCTTGTCCGCAGAGCGGCACCGTTCGAAAGTGCGGTCCGGCGGATTTGGACCGGGTCATGGTAACCGATTTGCCCCAAACTCCCTGGGTAGATAGCCCTACATGTGCCCTTTCGAACGATGGTAGTCTTATTAGTGTGGCCCCAGGAGAACCGGAGATACGCGGGGCCAAAGTAGGTCATGGTAACCGATTTGCCCCAAACTCCCTGGGTAGATAGCCCTATATGTGCCCTTTCGAACGATGGTAGTCTTATTAGTGTGGCCCCAAGAGAACCGGAGATACGCGGGGCCAAAATAGGTCAAGATTTGGCCGCGAAGGTCCACTTTGGCCCGGTACCGAGCAGCCGCCTTTCGTGGTGTACAAAATTAAAGCCACTCACTTTGTAGAGGAGACTTGGGGCTCCACGAGGGTGGTGAAAGCTAGTCTCTAGCCCCAAGGGTTCGGGAGATATAGGGCCGCAAAGTCGGTCCACATTCCCTATTGCGTTTCCCATGTTAAAGTTTCCCTATGGAGATTCCAATGATAAATTGTCACCGGGACGAGGTCCACTTCTCCCGATACTGTGTCCCGGCCATAAGTGTGAGCCACACGCCCTTTGGTGAGCTCATAGGGGAGGACTTGGGCTCTGCAGCAACACCAGAACAGAGTCTCTATCCCTTTTTTCGGGAGATATAGAGCCGCAAAGTCGGTGAAATTCACTATGGCGATTTCAATGCATTCGACACAGTCATTTTCCTGAAAGTTCCCTATGGAGATTCAAATGTTAAATTTTCACCGGGACGAGGTCCACTTCTCCCGGTACTGTGACCCGGGTATAAGAGTGAGCCACACGCCCTTTGGTGAGCTCGTAGGGGAGGACTTGGGCTCTGCAACAACACCAGAAACGAGTCTCTAGCCCGAAAGGCACGCGAGATATAGAGCCGCAAAGTCGGTGAAATTTCCTATGGCGATTTCAATGCATTTGACACTTAGACGATTTTTTATGCGGTTCCGCGCACTTTGTTCCGCGGCCACGGGCTCGCCGTAGCTCCAATCCTGACACATTTTGGCAAACATAAACTAGAGATACTTGGCTTTCGAATGAGCCCGGGCTCGAATTTTTGTCACCCCGGGAAGGTCCATCGGGTGGGGGCATGTCGGTTTTGGTTTTGCCGCTCCTCGGCCGTGCAAGTGAGGAGCATGCCCTTCCTAGAGGTAAGAGCCAAGTGTCCTGGGAGCTCCGCGAGCCTATCCGCGGATCTTTAGGTGCCTTGGCCGCGGAGCGGCACCGTTCCAAAAGCGGTCCGGCGGATTTGGACCGGGTCATGGTAACCGATTTGCCCCAAACTCCCTTGGTAGATAGCCCTACATGTGCCCTTTCGAACGATGGTAGTCTTATTAGTGTGGCCCCAGGAGAACCGGAGATACGCGGGGTCAAAGTAGGTCATGGTAACCGATTTGCCCCAAACTCCATGGGTAGATAGCCCTATATGTGCCTTTCGAACGATGGTAGTCTTATTAGTGTGGCCCCAAGAGAACCGGAGATACGCGGGGCAAAAGTAGGTCAAGATTTGGCCGCGAAGGT
The DNA here is from genome assembly GCF_027789765.1 of Dendropsophus ebraccatus. NCBI lineage: Eukaryota > Metazoa > Chordata > Amphibia > Anura > Hylidae > Dendropsophus > Dendropsophus ebraccatus. Next base: position 61,951,246 of record NC_091459.1, read on the forward strand.
CCACTTTGGCCCGGTACCGAGCAGCCGCCTTTCGTGGCATACAAAATTAAAGCCACTCACTTTGTAGAGGAGACTTGGGGCTCCACGAGGGTGGTGAAAGCTAGTCTCTAGCCCCAAGGGTTCGGGAGATATAGGGCCGCAAATTCGGTCCACATTCCCTATGGCGTTTCCCATGTTAAAGTTTCCCTATGGAGATTCCAATGTTAAATTTTCACCGGGACGAGGTCCACTTCTCCCGGTACTGTGACCCGGGTATAAGAGTGAGCCACACGCCCTTTGGTGAGCTCGTAGGGGAGGACTTGGGCTCTGCACCAACACCAGAAACGAGTCTCTAGCCCGAAAGGCACGCGAGATATAGAGCCGCAAATTCGGTGAAATTTCCTATGGCGATTTCAATGCATTTGACACTTAGACGATTTTTCATGCGGTTCCGCCCACTTTGTTCCGCGGCCACGGGCCCGCCGTAGCTCCAATCCTGACACATTTTGGCACACATAAACTAGAGATAATTGGCTTTCGAATGAGCCCGGGCTCGAATTTTTGTCACCCCGGGAAGGTGCATCGGGTGGGGGCATGTCGGTTTTGGTTTTGCCGCTCCTCGGCCGTGCAAGTGCGGAGCCTGCCCTTCCTAGAGGTAAGAGCCAAGTGTCCTGGGAGCTCCGCGAGCCTATCCGCGGATCTTTAGGTGCCTTGGCAGCGGAGCGGCACCGTTCCAAAGTGCGGTCCGGCGGATTTGGACCGGGTCATGGTAACCGATTTGCCCCAAACTCCCTAGGTAGATAGCCCTACATGTGCCCTTTCGAACGATGGTAGTCTTATTAGTGTGGCCCCAGGAGAACCGGAGATACGCGGGGCCAAAGTAGGTCATGGTAACCGATTTGCCCCAAACTCCCTGGGTAGATAGCCCTATATGTGCCCTTTCGAACGATGGTAGTCTTATTAGTGTGGCCCTAAGAGAACCGGAGATACGCGGGGCCAAAGTAGGTCAAGATTTGGCCGCGAAGGTCCATTTTAGCCCGGTATCGAGCAGCCGCCTTTCGTGGCGTACAAAATTAAAGCCACTCACTTTGTAGAGGAGACTTGGGGCTCCACGAGGGTGGTGAAAGCTAGTCTCTAGCCCCAAGGGTTCGGGAGATATAGGGCCGCAAAGTCGGTCCACATTCCCTATGGCGTTTCCCATGTTAAAGTTTCCCTATGGAGATTCCAATGTTAAATTTTCACCGGGACGAGGTCCACTTCTCCCGGTACTGTGACCCGGGTATAAGAGTGAGCCACACGCCCTTTGGTGAGCTCGTAGGGGAGGACTTGGGCTCTGCAACAACACCAGAAACGAGTCTCTAGCCCGAAAGGCACGCGAGATATAGAGACGCAAAGTCGGTGAAATTTCCTATGGCGATTTCAATGCATTTGACACTTAGACGATTTTTCATGCGGTTCCGCGCACTTTGTTCCGCGGCCACGGGCCCGCCGTAGCTCCAATCCTGACACATTTTGGCACACATAAACTAGAGATACTTGGCTTTCGAATGAGCCCGGGCACGAATTTTTGTCACCCCGGGAAGGTGCATCGGGTGGGGGCATGTCGGTTTTGGTTTTGCCGCTCCTCGGCCGTGCAAGTGCGGAGCCTGCCCTTCCTAGAGGTAAGAGCCGAGTGTCCTGGGAGCTCCGCGAGCCTATCCGTGGATCTTTAGGTGCCTTGGCCGCGGAGCGGCACCGTTCCAAAATGCGGTCCGGCGGATTTGGACCGGGTCATGGTAACCGATTTGCCCCAAACTCCCTAGGTAGATAGCCCTACATGTGCCCTTTCGAACGATGGTAGTCTTATTAGTGTGGCCCCAGGAGAACCGGAGATACGCGGGGCCAAAGTAGGTCATGGTAACCGATTTGCCCCAAACTCCCTGGGTAGATAGCCCTATATGTGCCCTTTCGAACGATGGTAGTCTTATTAGTGTGGCCCTAAGAGAACCGGAGATACGCGAGGCCAAAGTAGGTCAAGATTTGGCCGCGAAGGTCCACTTTGGCCCGGTACCGAGCAGCCGCCTTTCGTGGCGTACAAAATTAAAGCCACTCACTTTGTAGAGGAGACTTGGGGCTCCACGAGGGTGGTGAAAGCTAGTCTCTAGGGCCGCAAAGTCGGTCCACATTCCCTATGGCGTTTCCCATGTTAAAGTTTCCCTATGGAGATTCCAATGATAAATGGTCACCGGGACGAGGTCCACTTCTCCCGGTACTGTGTCCCGGCCATAAGTGTGAGCCACACGCCCTTTGGTGAGCTCGTAGGGGAGGACTTGGGCTCTGCAGCAACACCAGAACAGAGTCTCTATCCCTTTTTTCGGGAGATATAGAGCCGCAAAGTCGGTGAAATTCCCTATGGCGATTTCAATGCATTCGACACAGTCATTTTCCTGAAAGTTCCCTATGGAGATTCCAATGTTAAATTTTCACCGGGACGAGGTCCACTTCTCCCGGTACTGTGACCCGGGTATAAGAGTGAGCCACACGCCCTTTGGTGAGCTCGTAGGGGAGGACTTGGGCTCTGCAACAACACCAGAAACGAGTCTCTAGCCCGAAAGGCACGCGAGATATAGAGACGCAAAGTCGGTGAAATTTCCTATGGCGATTTCAATGCATTTGACACTTAGACGATTTTTCATGCGGTTCCGCGCACTTTGTTCCGCGGCCACGGGCCCGCCGTAGCTCCAATCCTGACACATTTTGGCACACATAAACTAGAGATACTTGGCTTTCGAATGAGCCCGGGCTCGAATTTTTGTCACCCCGGGAAGGTGCATCGGGTGGGGCCATGTCGGTTTTGGTTTTGCCGCTCCTCGGCCGTGCAAGTGCGGAGCCTGCCCTTCCTAGAGGTAAGAGCCAAGTGTCCTGGGAGCTCCGCGAGCCTATCCGCGGATCTTTAGGTGCCTTGTCCGCGGAGCGGCACCGTTCGAAAGTGCGGTCCGGCGGATTTGGACCGGGTCATGGTAACCGATTTGCCCCAAACTCCCTGGGTAGATAGCCCTACATGTGCCCTTTCGAACGATGGTAGTCTTATTAGTGTGGCCCCAGGAGAACCGGAGATACGCGGGGCCAAAGTAGGTCATGGTAACCGATTTGCCCCAAACTCCCTGGGTAGATAGCCCTATATGTGCCCTTTCGAACGATGGTAGTCTTATTAGTGTGGCCCCAAGAGAACCGGAGATACGCGGGGCCAAAATAGGTCAAGATTTGGCCGCGAAGGTCCACTTTGGCCCGGTACCGAGCAGCCGCCTTTCGTGGTGTACAAAATTAAAGCCACTCACTTTGTAGAGGAGACTTGGGGCTCCACGAGGGTGGTGAAAGCTAGTCTCTAGCCCCAAGGGTTCGGGAGATATAGGGCCGCAAAGTCGGTCCACATTCCCTATTGCGTTTCCCATGTTAAAGTTTCCCTATGGAGATTCCAATGATAAATGGTCACCGGGACGAGGTCCACTTCTCCCGATACTGTGTCCCGGCCATAAGTGTGAGCCACACGCCCTTTGGTGAGCTCATAGGGGAGGACTTGGGCTCTGCAGCAACACCAGAACAGAGTCTCTATCCCTTTTTTCGGGAGATATAGAGCCGCAAAGTCTGTGAAATTCCCTATGGCGATTTCAATGCATTCGACACTTTGTCATTTTCCTGAAAGTTCCCCTATGGAGATTCCAATGTTAAATGGTCACCGGGACGAGGTTCACTTCTCCCGGTACTGTGTCCCAGCCATAAGTGTGAGCCACACGCCCTTTGGTGAGCTCGTAGGGGAGGACTTGGGCTCTGCACCAACACCAGAAACGAGTCTCTAGCCCGAAAGGCACGCGAGATATAGAGCCGCAAAGTCGGTGAAATTTCCTATGGCGATTTCAATGCATTTGACACTTAGACGATTTTTCATGCGGTTCCGCGCACTTTGTTCCGCGGCCACGGGCCCGCCGTAGCTCCAATCCTGACACATTTTGGCACACATAAACTAGAGATACTTGGCTTTCGAATGAGCCCGGGCTCGAATTTTTGTCACCCCGGGAAGGTGCATCGGGTGGGGGCATGTCGGTTTTGGTTTTGCCGCTCCTCGGCCGTGCAAGTGCGGAGCCTGCCCTTCCTAGAGGTAAGAGCCAAGTGTCCTGGGAGCTCCGCGAGCCTATCCGCGGATCTTTAGGTGCCTTGTCCGCGGAGCGGCACCGTTCGAAAGTGCGGTCCGGCGGATTTGGACCGGGTCATGGTAACCGATTTGCCCCAAACTCCCTGGGTAGATAGCCCTACATGTGCCCTTTCGAACGATGGTAGTCTTATTAGTGTGGCCCCAGGAGAACCGGAGATACGCGGGGCCAAAGTAGGTCATGGTAACCGATTTGCCCCAAACTCCCTGGGTAGATAGCCCTATATGTGCCCTTTCGAACGATGGTAGTCTTATTAGTGTGGCCCCAAGAGAACCGGAGATACGCGGGGCCAAAGTAGGTCAAGATTTGGCCGCGAAGGTCCACTTTGGCCCGGTACCGAGCAGCCGCCTTTCGTGGTGTACAAAATTAAAGCCACTCACTTTGTAGAGGAGACTTGGGGCTCCACGAGGGTGGTGAAAGCTAGTCTCTAGCCCCAAGGGTTCGGGAGATATAGGGCCGCAAAGTCGGTCCACATTCCCTATTGCGTTTCCCATGTTAAAGTTTCCCTATGGAGATTCCAATGATAAATGGTCACCGGGACGAGGTCCACTTCTCCCGATACTGTGTCCCGGCCATAAGTGTGAGCCACACGCCCTTTGGTGAGCTCATAGGGGAGGACTAGGGCTCTGCAGCAACACCAGAACAGAGTCTCTATCCCTTTTTTCGGGAGATATAGAGCCGCAAAGTCTGTGAAATTCCCTATGGCGATTTCAATGCATTCGACACTTTGTCATTTTCCTGAAAGTTCCCCTATGGAGATTCCAATGTTAAATGGTCACCGGGACGAGGTTCACTTCTCCCGGTACTGTGTCCCAGCCATAAGTGTGAGCCACACGCCCTTTGGTGAGATTGTAGGGGAGGACTTGGGCTCTGCACCAACACCAGAAACGAGTCTCTAGCCCGAAAGGCACGCGAGATATAGAGCCGCAAAGTCGGTGAAATTTCCTATGGCGATTTCAATGCATTTGACACTTAGACGATTTTTCATGCGGTTCCGCGCACTTTGTTCCGCGGCCACGGGCCCGCCGTAGCTCCAATCCTGACACATTTTGGCACACATAAACTAGAGATACTTGGCTTTCGAATGAGCCCGGGCTCGAATTTTTGTCACCCCGGGAAGGTGCATCGGGTGGGGGCATGTCGGTTTTGGTTTTGCCGCTCCTCGGCCGTGCAAGTGCGGAGCCTGCCCTTCCTAGAGGTAAGAGCCAAGTGTCCTGGGAGCTCCGCGAGCCTATCCGCGGATCTTTAGGTGCCTTGTCCGCGGAGCGGCACCGTTCGAAAGTGCGGTCCGGCGGATTTGGACCGGGTCATGGTAACCGATTTGCCCCAAACTCCCTGGGTAGATAGCCCTACATGTGCCCTTTCGAACGATGGTAGTCTTATTAGTGTGGCCCCAGGAGAACCGGAGATACGCGGGGCCAAAGTAGGTCATGGTAACCGATTTGCCCCAAACTCCCTGGGTAGATAGCCCTATATGTGCCCTTTCGAACGATGGTAGTCTTATTAGTGTGGCCCCAAGAGAACCGGAGATACGCGGGGCCAAAGTAGGTCAAGATTTGGCCGCGAAGGTCCACTTTGGCCCGGTACCGAGCAGCCGCCTTTCGTGGTGTACAAAATTAAAGCCACTCACTTTGTAGAGGAGACTTGGGGCTCCACGAGGGTGGTGAAAGCTAGTCTCTAGCCCCAAGGGTTCGGAAGATATAGGGCCGCAAAGTCGGTCCACATTCCCTATGGCGTTTCCCATGTTAAAGTTTCCCTATGGAGATTCCAATGATAAATGGTCACCGGGACGAGGTCCACTTCTCCCGGTACTGTGTCCCGGCCATAAGTGTGAGCCACACGCCCTTTGGTGAGCTCATAGGGGAGGACTTGGGCTCTGCAGCAACACCAGAACAGAGTCTCTATCCCTTTTTTCGGGAGATATAGAGCCGCAAAGTCTGTGAAATTCCCTATGGCGATTTCAATGCATTCGACACTTTGTCATTTTCCTGAAAGTTCCCTATGGAGATTCCAATGTTAAATTTTCACCGGGACGAGGTCCACTTCTCCCGGTACTGTGACCCGGGTATAAGAGTGAGCCACACGCCCTTTGGTGAGCTCGTAGGGGAGGACTTGGGCTCTGCACCAACACCAGAAACGAGTCTCTAGCCCGAAAGGCACGCGAGATATAGAGCCGCAAAGTCGGTGAAATTTCCTATGGCGATTTCAATGCATTTGACACTTAGACGACTTTTCATGCGGTTCCGCGCACTTTGTTCCGCGGCCACGGGCCCGCCGTAGCTCCAATCCTGACACATTTTGGCACACATAAACTAGAGATACTTGGCTTTCGAATGAGCCCGGGCTCGAATTTTTGTCACCCCGGGAAGGTGCATCGGGTGGGGGCATGTCGGTTTTGGTTTTGCCGCTCCTCGGCCGTGCAAGTGCGGAGCCTGCCCTTCCTAGAGGTAAGAGCCGAGTGTCCTGGGAGCTCCGCGAGCCTATCCGCGGATCTTTAGGTGCCTTGGCCGCGGAGCGGCACCGTTCCAAAATGCGGTCCGGCGGATTTGGACCGGGTCATGGTAACCGATTTGCCCCAAACTCCCTAGGTAGATAGCCCTACATGTGCCCTTTCGAACGATGGTAGTTTTATTAGTGTGGCCCCAGGAGAACCGGAGATACGCGGGGCCAAAGTAGGTCATGGTAACCGATTTGCCCCAAACTCCCTGGGTAGATAGCCCTATATGTGCCCTTTCGAACGATTGTAGTCTTATTAGTGTGGCCCTAAGAGAACCGGAGATACGCGAGGCCAAAGTAGGTCAAGATTTGGCCGCGAAGGTCCACTTTGGCCCGGTACCGAGCAGCCGCCTTTCGTGGCGTACAAAATTAAAGCCACTCACTTTGTAGAGGAGACTTGGGGCTCCACGAGTGTGTTGAAAGCTAGTCTCTAGCCCCAAGAGTTCGGGAGATATAGGGCCGCAAAGTCGGTCCACATTCCCTATGGCGTTTCCCATGTTAAAGTTTCCCTATGGAGATTCCAATGTTAAATGGTCACCGGGACGAGGTCCACTTCTCCCGGTACTGTGTCCCGGCCATAAGTGTGAGCCACACGCCCTTTGGTGAGCTCGTAGGGGAGGACTTGGGCTCTGCAGCAACACCAGAACAGAGTCTCTATCCCTTTTTTCGGGAGATATAGAGCCGCAAAGTCGGTGAAATTCCCTATGGCGATTTCAATGCATTCGACACAGTCATTTTCCTGAAAGTTCCCTATGGAGATTCCAATGTTAAATTTTCACCGGGACGAGGTCCACTTCTCCCGGTACTGTGACCCGGGTATAAGAGTGAGCCACACGCCCTTTGGTGAGCTCGTAGGGGAGGACTTGGGCTCTGCAACAACACCAGAAACGAGTCTCTAGCCCGAAAGGCACGCGAGATATAGAGACGCAAAGTCGGTGAAATTTCCTATGGCGATTTCAATGCATTTGACACTTAGACGATTTTTCATGCGGTTTCGCGCACTTTGTTCCGCGGCCACGGGCCCGCCGTAGCTCCAATCCTGACACATTTTGGCACACATAAACTAGAGATACTTGGCTTTCGAATGAGCCCGGGCTCGAATTTTTGTCACCCCGGGAAGGTCCATCGGGTGGGGGCATGTCGGTTTTGGTTTTGCCGCTCCTCGGCCGTGCAAGTGAGGAGCATGCCCTTCCTAGAGGTAAGAGCCAAGTGTCCTGGGAGCTCCGCGAGCCTATCCGCGGATCTTTAGGTGCCTTGGCCGCGGAGCGGCACCGTTCCAAAAGCGGTCCGGCGGATTTGGACCGGGTCATGGTAACCGATTTGCCCCAAACTCCCTGGGTAGATAGCCCTACATGTGCCCTTTCGAACGATGGTAGTCTTATTAGTGTGGCCCCAGGAGAACCGGAGATACGCGGGGTCAAAGTAGGTCATGGTAACCGATTTGCCCCAAACTCCATGGGTAGATAGCCCTATATGTGCCTTTCGAACGATGGTAGTCTTATTAGTGTGGCCCCAAGAGAACCGGAGATACGCGGGGCAAAAGTAGGTCAAGATTTGGCCGCGAAGGTCCACTTTGGCCCGGTACCGAGCAGCCGCCTTTCGTGGCATACAAAATTAAAGCCACTCACTTTGTAGAGGAGACTTGGGGCTCCACGAGTGTGTTGAGAGCTAGTCTCTAGCCCCAAGAGTTCGGGAGATATAGGGCCGCAAAGTCGGTCCACATTCCCTATGGCGTTTCCCATGTTAAAGTTTCCCTATGGAGATTCCAATGTTAAATGGTCACCGGGACGAGGTCCACTTCTCCCGGTACTGTGTCCCGGCCATAAGTGTGAGCCACACGCCCTTTGGTGAGCTCGTAGGGGAGGACTTGGGCTCTGCAGCAACACCAGAACCGAGTCTCTATCCCTTTTTTCGGGAGATATAGAGCCGCAAAGTCGGTGAAATTCCCTATGGCGATTTCAATGCATTCGACACTTAATCATTTTCCTGAAAGTTCCCTATGGAGATTCCAATGTAAAATTTTCACCGGGACGAGGTCCACTTCTCCCGGTACTGTGACCCGGGTATAAGAGTGAGCCACACGCCCTTTGGTGAGCTCGTAGGGGAGGACTTGGGCTCTGCACCAACACCAGAAACGAGTCTCTAGCCCGAAAGGCACGCGAGATATAGAGCCGCAAAGTCGGTGAAATTTCCTATGGCGATTTCAATGCATTTGACACTTAGACGACTTTTCAAGCGGTTCCGCGCACTTTGTTCCGCGGCCACGGGCCTGCCGTAGCTCCAATCCTGACACATTTTGGCACACATAAACTAGAGATACTTGGCTTTCGAATGAGCCCGGGCTCGAATTTTTGTCACCCCGGGAAGGTGCATCGGGTGGGGGCATGTCGGTTTTGGTTTTGCCGCTCCTCGGCCGTGCAAGTGCGGAGCCTGCCATTCCTAGAGGTAAGAGCCAAGTGTCCTGGGAGCTCCGCGAGCCTATCCGCGGATCTTTAGGTGCCTTGGCCGCGGAGCGGCACCGTTCCAAAGTGCGGTCCGGCGGATTTGGACCGGGTCATGGTAACCGATTTGCCCCAAACTCCCTAGGTAGATAGCCCTACATGTGCCCTTTCGAACGATGGTAGTCTTATTAGTGTGGCCCCAGGAGAACCGGAGATACGCGGGGCCAAAGTAGGTCATGGTAACCGATTTGCCCCAAACTCCCTGGGTAGATAGCCCTATATGTGCCCTTTCGAACGATGGTAGTCTTATTAGTGTGGCCCTAAGAGAACCGGAGATACGCGAGGCCAAAGTAGGTCAAGATTTGGCCGCGAAGGTCCACTTTGGCCCGGTACCGAGCAGCCGCCTTTCGTGGCGTACAAAATTAAAGCCACTCACTTTGTAGAGGAGACTTGGGGCTCCACGAGGGTGGTGAAAGCTAGTCTCTAGGGCCGCAAAGTCGGTCCACATTCCCTATGGCGTTTCCCATGTTAAAGTTTCCCTATGGAGATTCCAATGATAAATGGTCACCGGGACGAGGTCCACTTCTCCCGGTACTGTGTCCCGGCCATAAGTGTGAGCCACACGCCCTTTGGTGAGCTCGTAGGGGAGGACTTGGGCTCTGCAGCAACACCAGAACAGAGTCTCTATCCCTTTTTTCGGGAGATATAGAGCCGCAAAGTCAGTGAAATTCCCTATGGCGATTTCAATGCATTCGACACAGTCATTTTCCTGAAAGTTCCCTATGGAGATTCCAATGTTAAATTTTCACCGGGAGGAGGTCCACTTCTCCCGGTACTGTGACCCGGGTATAAGAGTGAGCCACACGCCCTTTGGTGAGCTCGTAGGGGAGGACTTGGGCTCTGCACCAACACCAGAAACGAGTCTCTAGCCCGAAAGGCACGCGAGATATAGAGACGCAAAGTCGGTGAAATTTCCTATGGCGATTTCAATGCATTTGACACTTAGACGATTTTTCATGCGGTTCCGCGCACTTTGTTCCGCGGCCACGGGCCTGCCGTAGCTCCAATCCTGACACATTTTGGCACACATAAACTAGAGATACTTGGCTTTCGAATGAGCGCGGGCTCGAATTTTTGTCACCCCGGGAAGGTGCATCGGGTGGGGCCATGTCGGTTTTGGTTTTGCCGCTCCTCGGCCGTGCAAGTGCGGAGCCTGCCCTTCCTAGAGGTAAGAGCCAAGTGTCCTGGGAGCTCCGCGAGCCTATCCGCGGATCTTTAGGTGCCTTGTCCGCGGAGCGGCACCGTTCGAAAGTGCGGTCCGGCGGATTTGGACCGGGTCATGGTAACCGATTTGCCCCAAACTCCCTGGGTAGATAGCCCTACATGTGCCCTTTCGAACGATGGTAGTCTTATTAGTGTGGCCCCAGGAGAACCGGAGATACGCGGGGCCAAAGTAGGTCATGGTAACCGATTTGCCCCAAACTCCCTGGGTAGATAGCCCTATATGTGCCCTTTCGAACGATGGTAGTCTTATTAGTGTGGCCCCAAGAGAACCGGAGATACGCGGGGCCAAAATAGGTCAAGATTTGGCCGCGAAGGTCCACTTTGGCCCGGTACCGAGCAGCCGCCTTTCGTGGTGTACAAAATTAAAGCCACTCACTTTGTAGAGGAGACTTGGGGCTCCACGAGGGTGGTGAAAGCTAGTCTCTAGCCCCAAGGGTTCGGGAGATATAGGGCCGCAAAGTCGGTCCACATTCCCTATTGCGTTTCCCATGTTAAAGTTTCCCTATGGAGATTCCAATGATAAATGGTCACCGGGACGAGGTCCACTTCTCCCGATACTGTGTCCCGGCCATAAGTGTGAGCCACACGCCCTTTGGTGAGCTCATAGGGGAGGACTTGGGCTCTGCAGCAACACCAGAACAGAGTCCCTATCCCTTTTTTCGGGAGATATAGAGCCGCAAAGTCTGTGAAATTCCCTATGGCGATTTCAATGCATTCGACACTTTGTCATTTTCCTGAAAGTTCCCTATGGAGATTCCAATGTTAAATGGTCACCGGGACGAGGTTCACTTCTCCCGGTACTGTGTCCCGGCCATAAGTGTGAGCCACACGCCCTTTGGTGAGCTCGTAGGGGAGGACTTGGGCTCTGCACCAACACCAGAAACGAGTCTCTAGCCCGAAAGGCACACGAGATATAGAGACGCAAAGTCGGTGAAATTTCCTATGGCGATTTCAATGCATTTGACACTTAGACGATTTTTCATGCGGTTCCGCGCACTTTGTTCCGCGGCCACGGGCCCGCCGTAACTCCAATCCTGACACATTTTGGCACACATAAACTAGAGATACTTGGCTTTCGAATGAGCCCGGGCTCGAATTTTTGTCACCCCGGGAAGGTCCATCGGGTGGGGGCATGTCGGTTTTGGTTTTGCCGCTCCTCGGCCGTGCAAGTGAGGAGCATGCCCTTCCTAGAGGTAAGAGCCAAGTGTCCTGGGAGCTCCGCGAGCCTATCCGCGGATCTTTAGGTGCCTTGGCCGCGGAGCGGCACCGTTTCAAAGTGCGATCCGGCGGATTTGGACCGGGTCATGGTAACCAATTTGCCCCAAACTCCCTGGGTAGATAGCCCTACATGTGCCCTTTCGAACGATGGTAGTCTTATTAGTGTGGCCCCAGGAGAACCGGAGATACACGGGGTCAAAGTAGGTCATGGTAACCGATTTGCCCCAAACTCCCTGGGTAGATAGCCCTATATGTGCCCTTTCGAACGATGGTAGTCTTATCAGTGTGGCCCCAAGAGAACCGGAGATACGCGGGGCAAAAGTAGGTCAAGATTTGGCCGCGAAGGTCCACTTTGGCCCGGTACCGAGCAGCCGCCTTTCGTGGCATACAAAATTAAAGCCACTCACTTTGTAGAGGAGACTTGGGGCTCCACGAGGGTGGTGAAAGCTAGTCTCTAGCCCCAAGGGTTCGGGAGATATAGGGCCGCAAATTCGGTCCACATTCCCTATGGCGTTTCCCATGTTAAAGTTTCCCTATGGAGATTCCAATGTTAAATTTTCACCGGGACGAGGTCCACTTCTCCCGGTACTGTGACCCGGGTATAAGAGTGAGCCACACGCCCTTTGGTGAGCTCGTAGGGGAGGACTTGGGCTCTGCACCAACACCAGAAACGAGTCTCTAGCCCGAAAGGCACGCGAGATATAGAGCCGCAAAGTCGGTGAAATTTCCTATGGCGATTTCAATGCATTTGACACTTAGACGATTTTTCATGCGGTTCCGCCCACTTTGTTCCGCGGCCACGGGCCCGCCGTAGCTCCAATCCTGACACATTTTGGCACACATAAACTAGAGATAATTGGCTTTCGAATGAGCCCGGGCTCGAATTTTTGTCACCCCGGGAAGGTGCATCGGGTGGGGGCATGTCGGTTTTGGTTTTGCCGCTCCTCGGCCGTGCAAGTGCGGAGCCTGCCCTTCCTAGAGGTAAGAGCCAAGTGTCCTGGGAGCTCCGCGAGCCTATCCGCGGATCTTTAGGTGCCTTGGCCGCGGAGCGGCACCGTTCCAAAGTGCGGTCCGGCGGATTTGGACCGGGTCATTGTAACCGATTTGCCCCAAACTCCCTAGGTAGATAGCCCTACATGTGCCCTTTCGAACGATGGTAGTCTTATTAGTGTGGCCCCAGGAGAACCGGAGATACGCGGGGCCAAAGTAGGTCATGGTAACCGATTTGCCCCAAACTCCCTGGGTAGATAGCCCTATATGTGCCCTTTCAAACGATGGTAGTCTTATTAGTGTGGCCCTAAGAGAACCGGAGATACGCGGGGCCAAAGTAGGTCAAGATTTGGCCGCGAAGGTCCATTTTAGCCCGGTATCGAGCAGCCGCCTTTCGTGGCGTACAAAATTAAAGCCACTCACTTTGTAGAGGAGACTTGGGGCTCCACGAGGGTGGTGAAAGCTAGTCTCTAGCCCCAAGGGTTCGGGAGATATAGGGCCGCAAAGTCGGTCCACATTCCCTATGGCGTTTCCCATGTTAAAGTTTCCCTATGGAGATTCCAATGTTAAATTTTCACCGGGACGAGGTCCACTTCTCCCGGTACTGTGACCCGGGTATAAGAGTGAGCCACACGCCCTTTGGTGAGCTCGTAGGGGAGGACTTGGGCTCTGCACCAACACCAGAAACGAGTCTCTAGCCCGAAAGGCACGCGAGATATAGAGCCGCAAAGTCGGTGAAATTTCCTATGGCGATTTCAATGCATTTGACACTTAGACGACTTTTCATGCGGGTCCGCGCACTTCGTACAAAATTAAAGCCACTCACTTTGTAGAGGAGACTTGGGGCTCCACGAGGGTGGTGAAAGCTAGTCTCTAGGGCCGCAAAGTCGGTCCACATTCCCTATGGCGTTTCCCATGTTAAAGTTTCCCTATGGAGATTCCAATGATAAATGGTCACCGGGACGAGGTCCACTTCTCCCGGTACTGTGTCCCGGCCATAAGTGTGAGCCACACGCCCTTTGGTGAGCTCGTAGGGGAGGACTTGGGCTCTGCAGCAACACCAGAACAGAGTCTCTATCACTTTTTTCGGGAGATATAGAGCCGCAAAGTCGGTGAAATTCCCTATGGCGATTTCAATGCATTCGACACAGTCATTTTCCTGAAAGTTCCCTATGGAGATTCCAATGTTAAATTTTCACCGGGACGAGGTCCACTTCTCCCGGTACTGTGACCCGGGTATAAGAGTGAGCCACACGCCCTTTGGTGAGCTCGTAGGGGAGGACTTGGGCTCTGCACCAACACCAGAAACGAGTCTCTAGCCCGAAAGGCACGCGAGATATAGAGCCGCAAAGTCGGTGAAATTTCCTATGGCGATTTCAATGCATTTGACACTTAGACGATTTTTCATGCGGTTCCGCCCACTTTGTTCCGCGGCCACGGGCCCGCCGTAGCTCCAATCCTGACACATTTTGGCACACATAAACTAGAGATACTTGGCTTTCGAATGAGCCCGGGCTCGAATTTTTGTCACCCCGGGAAGGTGCATCGGGTGGGGGCATGTCGGTTTTGGTTTTGCCGCTCCTCGGCCGTGCAAGTGCGGAGCCTGCCCTTCCTAGAGGTAAGAGCCGAGTGTCCTGGGAGCTCCGCGAGCCTATCCGTGGATCTTTAGGTGCCTTGGCCGCGGAGCGGCACCGTTCCAAAATGCGGTCCGGCGGATTTGGACCGGGTCATAGTAACCGATTTGCCCCAAACTCCCTAGGTAGATAGCCCTACATGTGCCCTTTCGAACGATGGTAGTCTTATTAGTGTGGCCCCAGGAGAACCGGAGATACGCAGGGCCAAAGTAGGTCATGGTAACCGATTTGCCCCAAACTCCCTGGGTAGATAGCCCTATATGTGCCCTTTCGAACGATGGTAGTCTTATTAGTGTGGCCCTAAGAGAACCGGAGATACGCGAGGCCAAAGTAGGTCAAGATTTGGCCGCGAAGGTCCACTTTGGCCCGGTACCGAGCAGCCGCCTTTCGTGGCGTACAAAATTAAAGCCACTCACTTTGTAGAGGAGACTTGGGGCTCCACGAGGGTGGTGAAAGCTAGTCTCTAGGGCCGCAAAGTCGGTCCACATTCCCTATGGCGTTTCCCATGTTAAAGTTTCCCTATGGAGATTCCAATGATAAATGGTCACCGGGACGAGGTCCACTTCTCCCGGTACTGTGTCCCGGCCATAAGTGTGAGCCACACGCCCTTTGGTGAGCTCGTAGGGGAGGACTTGGGCTCTGCAGCAACACCAGAACAGAGTCTCTATCCCTTTTTTCGGGAGATATAGAGCCGCAAAGTCGGTGAAATTCCCTATGGCGATTTCAATGCATTCGACACAGTCATTTTCCTGAAAGTTCCCTATGGAGATTCCAATGTTAAATTTTCACCGGGAGGAGGTCCACTTCTCCCGGTACTGTGACCCGGGTATAAGAGTGAGCCACACGCCCTTTGGTGAGCTCGTAGGGGAGGACTTGGGCTCTGCACCAACACCAGAAACGAGTCTCTAGCCCGAAAGGCACGCGAGATATAGAGACGCAAAGTCGGTGAAATTTCCTATGGCGATTTCAATGCATTTGACACTTAGACGATTTTTCATGCGGTTCCGCGCACTTTGTTCCGCGGCCACGGGCCTGCCGTAGCTCCAATCCTGACACATTTTGGCACACATAAACTAGAGATACTTGGCTTTCGAATGAGCCCGGGCTCGAATTTTTGTCACCCCGGGAAGGTGCATCGGGTGGGGCCATGTCGGTTTTGGTTTTGCCGCTCCTCGGCCGTGCAAGTGCGGAGCCTGCCCTTCCTAGAGGTAAGAGCCAAGTGTCCTGGGAGCTCCGCGAGCCTATCCGCGGATCTTTAGGTGCCTTGTCCGCGGAGCGGCACCGTTCGAAAGTGCGGTCCGGCGGATTTGGACCGGGTCATGGTAACCGATTTGCCCCAAACTCCCTGGGTAGATAGCCCTACATGTGCCCTTTCGAACGATGGTAGTCTTATTAGTGTGGCCCCAGGAGAACCGGAGATACGCGGGGCCAAAGTAGGTCATGGTAACCGATTTGCCCCAAACTATCTGGGTAGATAGCCCTATATGTGCCCTTTCGAACGATGGTAGTCTTATTAGTGTGGCCCCAAGAGAACCGGAGATACGCGGGGCCAAAATAGGTCAAGATTTGGCCGCGAAGGTCCACTTTGGCCCGGTACCGAGCAGCCGCCTTTCGTGGTGTACAAAATTAAAGCCACTCACTTTGTAGAGGAGACTTGGGGCTCCACGAGGGTGGTGAAAGCTAGTCTCTAGCCCCAAGGGTTCGGGAGATATAGGGCCGCAAAGTCGGTCCACATTCCCTATTGCGTTTCCCATGTTAAAGTTTCCCTATGGAGATTCCAATGATAAATGGTCACCGGGACGAGGTCCACTTCTCCCGATACTGTGTCCCGGCCATAAGTGTGAGCCACACGCCCTTTGGTGAGCTCATAGGGGAGGACTTGGGCTCTGCAGCAACACCAGAACAGAGTCTCTATCCCTTTTTTCGGGAGATATAGAGCCGCAAAGTCTGTGAAATTCCCTATGGCGATTTCAATGCATTCGACACTTTGTCATTTTCCTGAAAGTTCCCTATGGAGATTCCAATGTTAAATGGTCACCGGGACGAGGTTCACTTCTCCCGGTACTGTGTCCCGGCCATAAGTGTGAGCCACACGCCCTTTGGTAAGCTCGTAGGGGAGGACTTGGGCTCTGCACCAACACCAGAAACGAGTCTCTAGCCCGAAAGGCACACGAGATATAGAGACGCAAAGTCGGTGAAATTTCCTATGGCGATTTCAATGCATTTGACACTTAGACGATTTTTCATGCGGTTCCGCGCACTTTGTTCCGTGGCCACGGGCCCGCCGTAGCTCCAATCCTGAAACATTTTGGCACACATAAACTAGAGATAAGTGGCTTTCGAATGAGCCCGGGCTCGAATTTTTGTCACCCCGGGAAGGTGCATCGGGTGGGGGCATGTCGGTTTTGGTTTTGCCGCTCCTCGGCCGTGCAAGTGCGGAGCCTGCCCTTCCTAGAGGTAAGAGCCAAGTGTCCTGGGAGCTCCGCGAGCCTAACCGCGGATCTTTAGGTGCCTTGGCCGCGGAGCGGCACCGTTCCAAAGTGCGGTCCGGCGGATTTGGACCGGGTCATTGTAACCGATTTGCCCCAAACTCCCTAGGTAGATAGCCCTACATGTGCCCTTTCGAACGATGGTAGTCTTATTAGTGTGGCCCCAGGAGAACCGGAGATACGCGGGGCCAAAGTAGGTCATGGTAACCGATTTGCCCCAAACTCCCTGGGTAGATAGCCCTATATGTGCCCTTTCAAACGATGGTAGTCTTATTAGTGTGGCCCTAAGAGAACCGGAGATACGCGGGGCCAAAGTAGGTCAAGATTTGGCCGCGAAGGTCCATTTTAGCCCGGTATCGAGCAGCCGCCTTTCGTGGCGTACAAAATTAAAGCCACTCACTTTGTAGAGGAGACTTGGGGCTCCACGAGGGTGGTGAAAGCTAGTCTCTATCCCCAAGGGTTCGGGAGATATAGGGCCGCAAAGTCGGTCCACATTCCCTATGGCGTTTCCCATGTTAAAGTTTCCCTATGGAGATTCCAATGTTAAATTTTCACCGGGACGAGGTCCACTTCTCCCGGTACTGTGACCCGGGTATAAGAGTGAGCCACACGCCCTTTGGTGAGCTCGTAGGGGAGGACTTGGGCTCTGCACCAACACCAGAAACGAGTCTCTAGCCCGAAAGGCACGCGAGATATAGAGCCGCAAAGTCGGTGAAATTTCCTATGGCGATTTCAATGCATTTGACACTTAGACGACTTTTCATGCGGTTCCGCGCACTTCGTACAAAATTAAAGCCACTCACTTTGTAGAGGAGACTTGGGGCTCCACGAGGGTGGTGAAAGCTAGTCTCTAGGGCCGCAAAGTCGGTCCACATTCCCTATGGCGTTTCCCATGTTAAAGTTTCCCTATGGAGATTCCAATGATAAATGGTCACCGGGACGAGGTCCACTTCTCCCGGTACTGTGTCCCGGCCATAAGTGTGAGCCACACGCCCTTTGGTGAGCTCGTAGGGGAGGACTTGGGCTCTGCAGCAACACCAGAACAGAGTCTCTATCACTTTTTTCGGGAGATATAGAGCCGCAAAGTCGGTGAAATTCCCTATGGCGATTTCAATGCATTCGACACAGTCATTTTCCTGAAAGTTCCCTATGGAGATTCCAATGTTAAATTTTCACCGGGACGAGGTCCACTTCTCCCGGTACTGTGACCCGGGTATAAGAGTGAGCCACACGCCCTTTGGTGAGCTCGTAGGGGAGGACTTGGGCTCTGCACCAACACCAGAAACGAGTCTCTAGCCCGAAAGGCACGCGAGATATAGAGCCGCAAAGTCGGTGAAATTTCCTATGGCGATTTCAATGCATTTGACACTTAGACGACTTTTCAAGCGGTTCCGCGCACTTTGTTCCGCGGCCACGGGCCTGCCGTAGCTCCAATCCTGACACATTTTGGCACACATAAACTAGAGATACTTGGCTTTCGAATGAGCCCGGGCTCGAATTTTTGTCACCCCGGGAAGGTGCATCGGGTGGGGGCATGTCGGTTTTGGTTTTGCCGCTCCTCGGCCGTGCAAGTGCGGAGCCTGCCCTTCCTAGAGGTAAGAGCCGAGTGTCCTGGGAGCTCCGCGAGCCTATCCGTGGATCTTTAGGTGCCTTGGCCGCGGAGCGGCACCGTTCCAAAATGCGGTCCGGCGGATTTGGACCGGGTCATGGTAACCGATTTGCCCCAAACTCCCTAGGTAGATAGCCCTACATGTGCCCTTTCGAACGATGGTAGTCTTATTAGTGTGGCCCCAGGAGAACCGGAGATACGCGGGGCCAAAGTAGGTCATGGTAACCGATTTGCCCCAAACTCCCTGGGTAGATAGCCCTATATGTGCCCTTTCGAACGATGGTAGTCTTATTAGTGTGGCCCTAAGAGAACCGGAGATACGCGAGGCCAAAGTAGGTCAAGATTTGGCCGCGAAGGTCCACTTTGGCCCGGTACCGAGCAGCCGCCTTTCGTGGCGTACAAAATTAAAGCCACTCACTTTGTAGAGGAGACTTGGGGCTCCACGAGGGTGGTGAAAGCTAGTCTCTAGGGCCGCAAAGTCGGTCCACATTCCCTATGGCGTTTCCCATGTTAAAGTTTCCCTATGGAGATTCCAATGATAAATGGTCACCGGGACGAGGTCCACTTCTCCCGGTACTGTGTCCCGGCCATAAGTGTGAGCCACACGCCCTTTGGTGAGCTCGTAGGGGAGGACTTGGGCTCTGCAGCAACACCAGAACAGAGTCTCTATCCCTTTTTTCGGGAGATATAGAGCCGCAAAGTCAGTGAAATTCCCTATGGCGATTTCAATGCATTCGACACAGTCATTTTCCTGAAAGTTCCCTATGGAGATTCCAATGTTAAATTTTCACCGGGAGGAGGTCCACTTCTCCCGGTACTGTGACCCGGGTATAAGAGTGAGCCACACGCCCTTTGGTGAGCTCGTAGGGGAGGACTTGGGCTCTGCACCAACACCAGAAACGAGTCTCTAGCCCGAAAGGCACGCGAGATATAGAGACGCAAAGTCGGTGAAATTTCCTATGGCGATTTCAATGCATTTGACACTTAGACGATTTTTCATGCGGTTCCGCGCACTTTGTTCCGCGGCCACGGGCCTGCCGTAGCTCCAATCCTGACACATTTTGGCACACATAAACTAGAGATACTTGGCTTTCGAATGAGCGCGGGCTCGAATTTTTGTCACCCCGGGAAGGTGCATCGGGTGGGGGCATGTCGGTTTTGGTTTTGCCGCTCCTCGGCCGTGCAAGTGCGGAGCCTGCTCTTCCTAGAGGTAAGAGCCAAGTGTCCTGGGAGCTCCGCGAGCCTATCCGCGGATCTTTAGGTGCCTTGTCCGCGGAGCGGCACCGTTCGAAAGTGCGGTCCGGCGGATTTGGACCGGGTCATGGTAACCGATTTGCCCCAAACTCCCTGGGTAGATAGCCCTACATGTGCCCTTTCGAACGATGGTAGTCTTATTAGTGTGGCCCCAGGAGAACCGGAGATACGCGGGGCCAAAGTAGGTCATGGTAACCGATTTGCCCCAAACTCCCTGGGTAGATAGCCCTATATGTGCCCTTTCGAACGATGGTAGTCTTATTAGTGTGGCCCCAAGAGAACCGGAGATACGCGGGGCCAAAATAGGTCAAGATTTGGCCGCGAAGGTCCACTTTGGCCCGGTACCGAGCAGCCGCCTTTCGTGGTGTACAAAATTAAAGCCACTCACTTTGTAGAGGAGACTTGGGGCTCCACGAGGGTGGTGAAAGCTAGTCTCTAGCCCCAAGGGTTCGGGAGATATAGGGCCGCAAAGTCGGTCCACATTCCCTATTGCGTTTCCCATGTTAAAGTTTCCCTATGGAGATTCCAATGATAAATGGTCACCGGGACGAGGTCCACTTCTCCCGATACTGTGTCCCGGCCATAAGTGTGAGCCACACGCCCTTTGGTGAGCTCATAGGGGAGGACTTGGGCTCTGCAGCAACACCAGAACAGAGTCCCTATCCCTTTTTTCGGGAGATATAGAGCCGCAAAGTCTGTGAAATTCCCTATGGCGATTTCAATGCATTCGACACTTTGTCATTTTCCTGAAAGTTCCCTATGGAGATTCCAATGTTAAATGGTCACCGGGACGAGATCCACTTCTCCCGGTACTGTGTCCCGGCCATAAGTGTGAGCCACACGCCCTTTGGTGAGCTCGTAGGGGAGGACTTGGGCTCTGCACCAACACCAGAAAAGAGTCTCTAGCCCGAAAGGCACACGAGATATAGAGACGCAAAGTCGGTGAAATTTCCTATGGCGATTTCAATGCATTTGACACTTAGACGATTTTTCATGCGGTTCCGCGCACTTTGTTCCGCGGCCACGGGCCCGCCGTAA
The DNA here is from genome assembly GCF_027789765.1 of Dendropsophus ebraccatus. Classification (NCBI taxonomy): domain Eukaryota; kingdom Metazoa; phylum Chordata; class Amphibia; order Anura; family Hylidae; genus Dendropsophus; species Dendropsophus ebraccatus. Next base: position 61,971,865 of record NC_091459.1, read on the forward strand.
CTCCAATCCTGACACATTTTGGCACACATAAACTAGAGATACTTGGCTTTCGAATGAGCCCGGGCTCGAATTTTTGTCACCCCGGGAAGGTCCATCGGGTGGGGGCATGTCGGTTTTGGTTTTGCCGCTCCTCGGCCGTGCAAGTGAGGAGCATGCCCTTCCTAGAGGTAAGAGCCAAGTGTCCTGGGAGCTCCGCGAGCCTATCCGCGGATCTTTAGGTGCCTTGGCCGCGGAGCGGCACCGTTTCAAAGTGCGATCCGGCGGATTTGGACCGGGTCATGGTAACCAATTTGCCCCAAACTCCCTGGGTAGATAGCCCTACATGTGCCCTTTCGAACGATGGTAGTCTTATTAGTGTGGCCCCAGGAGAACCGGAGATACGCGGGGTCAAAGTAGGTCATGGTAACCGATTTGCCCCAAACTCCCTGGGTAGATAGCCCTATATGTGCCCTTTCGAACGATGGTAGTCTTATTAGTGTGGCCCCAAGAGAACCGGAGATACGCGGGGCAAAAGTAGGTCAAGATTTGGCCGCGAAGGTCCACTTTGGCCCGGTACCGAGCAGCCGCCTTTCGTGGCATACAAAATTAAAGCCACTCACTTTGTAGAGGAGACTTGGGGCTCCACGAGGGTGGTGAAAGCTAGTCTCTAGCCCCAAGGGTTCGGGAGATATAGGGCCGCAAATTCGGTCCACATTCCCTATGGCGTTTCCCATGTTAAAGTTTCCCTATGGAGATTCCAATGTTAAATTTTCACCGGGACGAGGTCCACTTCTCCCGGTACTGTGACCCGGGTATAAGAGTGAGCCACACGCCCTTTGGTGAGCTCGTAGGGGAGGACTTGGGCTCTGCACCAACACCAGAAACGAGTCTCTAGCCCGAAAGGCACGCGAGATATAGAGCCGCAAAGTCGGTGAAATTTCCTATGGCGATTTCAATGCATTTGACACTTAGACGATTTTTCATGCGGTTCCGCCCACTTTGTTCCGCGGCCACGGGCCCGCCGTAGCTCCAATCCTGACACATTTTGGCACACATAAACTAGAGATAATTGGCTTTCGAATGAGCCCGGGCTCGAATTTTTGTCACCCCGGGAAGGTGCATCGGGTGGGGGCATGTCGGTTTTGGTTTTGCCGCTCCTCGGCCGTGCAAGTGCGGAGCCTGCCCTTCCTAGAGGTAAGAGCCAAGTGTCCTGGGAGCTCCGCGAGCCTATCCGCGGATCTTTAGGTGCCTTGGCCGCGGAGCGGCACCGTTCCAAAGTGCGGTCCGGCGGATTTGGACCGGGTCATTGTAACCGATTTGCCCCAAACTCCCTAGGTAGATAGCCCTACATGTGCCCTTTCGAACGATGGTAGTCTTATTAGTGTGGCCCCAGGAGAACCGGAGATACGCGGGGCCAAAGTAGGTCATGGTAACCGATTTGCCCCAAACTCCCTGGGTAGATAGCCCTATATGTGCCCTTTCAAACGATGGTAGTCTTATTAGTGTGGCCCTAAGAGAACCGGAGATACGCGGGGCCAAAGTAGGTCAAGATTTGGCCGCGAAGGTCCATTTTAGCCCGGTATCGAGCAGCCGCCTTTCGTGGCGTACAAAATTAAAGCCACTCACTTTGTAGAGGAGACTTGGGGCTCCACGAGGGTGGTGAAAGCTAGTCTCTAGCCCCAAGGGTTCGGGAGATATAGGGCCGCAAAGTCGGTCCACATTCCCTATGGCGTTTCCCATGTTAAAGTTTCCCTATGGAGATTCCAATGTTAAATTTTCACCGGGACGAGGTCCACTTCTCCCGGTACTGTGACCCGGGTATAAGAGTGAGCCACACGCCCTTTGGTGAGCTCGTAGGGGAGGACTTGGGCTCTGCACCAACACCAGAAACGAGTCTCTAGCCCGAAAGGCACGCGAGATATAGAGCCGCAAAGTCGGTGAAATTTCCTATGGCGATTTCAATGCATTTGACACTTAGACGACTTTTCATGCGGTTCCGCGCACTTCGTACAAAATTAAAGCCACTCACTTTGTAGAGGAGACTTGGGGCTCCACGAGGGTGGTGAAAGCTAGTCTCTAGGGCCGCAAAGTCGGTCCACATTCCCTATGGCGTTTCCCATGTTAAAGTTTCCCTATGGAGATTCCAATGATAAATGGTCACCGGGACGAGGTCCACTTCTCCCGGTACTGTGTCCCGGCCATAAGTGTGAGCCACACGCCCTTTGGTGAGCTCGTAGGGGAGGACTTGGGCTCTGCAGCAACACCAGAACAGAGTCTCTATCACTTTTTTCGGGAGATATAGAGCCGCAAAGTCGGTGAAATTCCCTATGGCGATTTCAATGCATTCGACACAGTCATTTTCCTGAAAGTCCCCTATGGAGATTCCAATGTTAAATTTTCACCGGGACGAGGTCCACTTCTCCCGATACTGTGACCCGGGTATAAGAGTGAGCCACACGCCCTTTGGTGAGCTCGTAGGGGAGGACTTGGGCTCTGCACCAACACCAGAAACGAGTCTCTAGCCCGAAAGGCACGCGAGATATAGAGCCGCAAAGTCGGTGAAATTTCCTATGGCGATTTCAATGCATTTGACACTTAGACGATTTTTCATGCGGTTCCGCGCATTTTGTTCCGCGGCCACGGGCCCGCCGTAGCTCCAATCCTGACACATTTTGGCACACATAAACTAGAGATACTTGGCTTTCGAATGAGCCCGGGCTCGAATTTTTGTCACCCCGGGAAGGTGCATCGGGTGGGGGCATGTCGGTTTTGGTTTTGCCGCTCCTCGGCCGTGCAAGTGCGGAGCCTGCCCTTCCTAGAGGTAAGAGCCGAGTGTCCTGGGAGCTCCGCGAGCCTATCCGTGGATCTTTAGGTGCCTTGGCCGCGGAGCGGCACCGTTCCAAAATGCGGTCCGGCGGATTTGGACCGGGTCATGGTAACCGATTTGCCCCAAACTCCCTAGGTAGATAGCCCTACATGTGCCCTTTCGAACGATGGTAGTCTTATTAGTGTGGCCCTAGGAGAACCGGAGATACGCAGGGCCAAAGTAGGTCATGGTAACCGATTTGCCCCAAACTCCCTGGGTAGATAGCCCTATATGTGCCCTTTCGAACGATGGTAGTCTTATTAGTGTGGCCCTAAGAGAACCGGAGATACGCGAGGCCAAAGTAGGTCAAGATTTGGCCGCGAAGGTCCACTTTGGCCCGGTACCGAGCAGCCGCCTTTCGTGGCGTACAAAATTAAAGCCACTCACTTTGTAGAGGAGACTTGGGGCTCCACGAGGGTGGTGAAAGCTAGTCTCTAGGGCCGCAAAGTCGGTCCACATTCCCTATGGCGTTTCCCATGTTAAAGTTTCCCTATGGAGATTCCAATGATAAATGGTCACCGGGACGAGGTCCACTTCTCCCGGTACTGTGTCCCGGCCATAAGTGTGAGCCACACGCCCTTTGGTGAGCTCGTAGGGGAGGACTTGGGCTCTGCAGCAACACCAGAACAGAGTCTCTATCCCTTTTTTCGGGAGATATAGAGCCGCAAAGTCGGTGAAATTCCCTATGGCGATTTCAATGCATTCGACACAGTCATTTTCCTGAAAGTTCCCTATGGAGATTCCAATGTTAAATTTTCACCGGGAGGAGGTCCACTTCTCCCGGTACTGTGACCCGGGTATAAGAGTGAGCCACACGCCCTTTGGTGAGCTCGTAGGGGAGGACTTGGGCTCTGCACCAACACCAGAAACGAGTCTCTAGCCCGAAAGGCACGCGAGATATAGAGACGCAAAGTCGGTGAAATTTCCTATGGCGATTTCAATGCATTTGACACTTAGACGATTTTTCATGCGGTTCCGCGCACTTTGTTCCGCGGCCACGGGCCTGCCGTAGCTCCAATCCTGACACATTTTGGCACACATAAACTAGAGATACTTGGCTTTCGAATGAGCCCGGGCTCGAATTTTTGTCACCCCGGGAAGGTGCATCGGGTGGGGGCATGTCGGTTTTGGTTTTGCCGCTCCTCGGCCGTGCAAGTGCGGAGCCTGCCCTTCCTAGAGGTAAGAGCCAAGTGTCCTGGGAGCTCCGCGAGCCTATCCGCGGATCTTTAGGTGCCTTGTCCGCGGAGCGGCACCGTTCGAAAGTGCGGTCCGGCGGATTTGGACCGGGTCATGGTAACCGATTTGCCCCAAACTCCCTGGGTAGATAGCCCTACATGTGCCCTTTCGAACGATGGTAGTCTTATTAGTGTGGCCCCAGGAGAACCGGAGATACGCGGGGCCAAAGTAGGTCATGGTAACCGATTTGCCCCAAACTATCTGGGTAGATAGCCCTATATGTGCCCTTTCGAACGATGGTAGTCTTATTAGTGTGGCCCCAAGAGAACCGGAGATACGCGGGGCCAAAATAGGTCAAGATTTGGCCGCGAAGGTCCACTTTGGCCCGGTACCGAGCAGCCGCCTTTCGTGGTGTACAAAATTAAAGCCACTCACTTTGTAGAGGAGACTTGGGGCTCCACGAGGGTGGTGAAAGCTAGTCTCTAGCCCCAAGGGTTCGGGAGATATAGGGCCGCAAAGTCGGTCCACATTCCCTATTGCGTTTCCCATGTTAAAGTTTCCCTATGGAGATTCCAATGATAAATGGTCACCGGGACGAGGTCCACTTCTCCCGATACTGTGTCCCGGCCATAAGTGTGAGCCACACGCCCTTTGGTGAGCTCATAGGGGAGGACTTGGGCTCTGCAGCAACACCAGAACAGAGTCTCTATCCCTTTTTTCGGGAGATATAGAGCCGCAAAGTCTGTGAAATTCCCTATGGCGATTTCAATGCATTCGACACTTTGTCATTTTCCTGAAAGTTCCCTATGGAGATTCCAATGTTAAATGGTCACCGGGACGAGGTTCACTTCTCCCGGTACTGTGTCCCGGCCATAAGTGTGAGCCACACGCCCTTTGGTGAGCTCGTAGGGGAGGACTTGGGCTCTGCACCAACACCAGAAACGAGTCTCTAGCCCGAAAGGCACACGAGATATAGAGACGCAAAGTCGGTGAAATTTCCTATGGCGATTTCAATGCATTTGACACTTAGACGATTTTTCATGCGGTTCCGCCCACTTTGTTCCGCGGCCACGGGCCCGCCGTAGCTCCAATCCTGACACATTTTGGCACACATAAACTAGAGATAATTGGCTTTCGAATGAGCCCGGGCTCGAATTTTTGTCACCCCGGGAAGGTGCATCGGGTGGGGGCATGTCGGTTTTGGTTTTGCCGCTCCTCGGCCGTGCAAGTGCGGAGCCTGCCCTTCCTAGAGGTAAGAGCCAAGTGTCCTGGGAGCTCCGCGAGCCTATCCGCGGATCTTTAGGTGCCTTGGCCGCGGAGCGGCACCGTTCCAAAGTGCGGTCCGGCGGATTTGGACCGGGTCATTGTAACCGATTTGCCCCAAACTCCCTAGGTAGATAGCCCTACATGTGCCCTTTCGAACGATGGTAGTCTTATTAGTGTGGCCCCAGGAGAACCGGAGATACGCGGGGCCAAAGTAGGTCATGGTAACCGATTTGCCCCAAACTCCCTGGGTAGATAGCCCTATATGTGCCCTTTCGAACGATGGTAGTCTTATTAGTGTGGCCCTAAGAGAACCGGAGATACGCGGGGCCAAAGTAGGTCAAGATTTGGCCGCGAAGGTCCACTTTGGCCCGGTATCGAGCAGCCGCCTTTCGTGGCGTACAAAATTAAAGCCACTCACTTTGTAGAGGAGACTTGGGGCTCCACGAGGGTGGTGAAAGCTAGTTTCTAGCCCCAAGGGTTCGGGAGATATAGGGCCGCAAAGTCGGTCCACATTCCCTATGGCGTTTCCCATGTTAAAGTTTCCCTATGGAGATTCCAATGTTAAATTTTCACCGGGACGAGGTCCACTTCTCCCGGTACTGTGACCCGGGTATAAGAGTGAGCCACACGCCCTTTGGTGAGCTCGTAGGGGAGGACTTGGGCTCTGCAACAACACCAGAAACGAGTCTCTAGCCCGAAAGGCACGCGAGATATAGAGCCGCAAAGTCGGTGAAATTTCCTATGGCGATTTCAATGCATTTGACACTTAGACGACTTTTCATGCGGTTCCGCGCACTTCGTACAAAATTAAAGCCACTCACTTTGTAGAGGAGACTTGGGGCTCCACGAGGGTGGTGAAAGCTAGTCTCTAGGGCCGCAAAGTCGGTCCACATTCCCTATGGCGTTTCCCATGTTAAAGTTTCCCTATGGAGATTCCAATGATAAATGGTCACCGGGACGAGGTCCACTTCTCCCGGTACTGTGTCCCGGCCATAAGTGTGAGCCACACGCCCTTTGGTGAGCTCGTAGGGGAGGACTTGGGCTCTGCAGCAACACCAGAACAGAGTCTCTATCACTTTTTTCGGGAGATATAGAGCCGCAAAGTCGGTGAAATTCCCTATGGCGATTTCAATGCATTCGACACAGTCATTTTCCTGAAAGTTCCCTATGGAGATTCCAATGTTAAATTTTCACCGGGACGAGGTCCACTTCTCCCGGTACTGTGACCCGGGTATAAGAGTGAGCCACACGCCCTTTGGTGAGCTCGTAGGGGAGGACTTGGGCTCTGCAACAACACCAGAAACGAGTCTCTAGCCCGAAAGGCACGCGAGATATAGAGCCGCAAAGTCGGTGGAATTTCCTATGGCGATTTCAATGCATTTGACACTTAGACGATTTTTCATGCGGTTCCGCGCACTTTGTTCCGCGGCCACGGGCCCGCCGTAGCTCCAATCCTGACACATTTTGGCACACATAAACTAGAGATACTTGGCTTTTGAATGAGCCCGGGCTCGAATTTTTGTCACCCCGAAAAGGTGCATCGGGTGGGGGCATGTCGGTTTTGGTTTTGCCGCTCCTCGGCCGTGCAAGTGCGGAGCCTGCCCTTCCTAGAGGTAAGAGCCAAGTGTCCTGGGAGCTCCGCGAGCCTATCCGCGGATCTTTAGGTGCCTTGGCCGCGGAGCGGCACCGTTCCAAAGTGCGGTCCGGCGGATTTGGACCGGGTCATGGTAACCGATTTGCCCCAAACTCCCTAGGTAGATAGCCCTACATGTGCCCTTTCGAACGATGGTAGTCTTATTAGTGTGGCCCCAGGAGAACCGGAGATACGCAGGGCCAAAGTAGGTCATGGTAACCGATTTGCCCCAAACTCCCTGGGTAGATAGCCCTATATGTGCCCTTTCGAACGATGGTAGTCTTATTAGTGTGGCCCTAAGAGAACCGGAGATACGCGGGGCCAAAGTAGGTCAAGATTTGGCCGCGAAGGTCCACTTTGGCCCGGTACCGAGCAGCCGCCTTTCGTGGCGTACAAAATTAAAGCCACTCACTTTGTAGAGGAGACTTGGGGCTCCACGAGGGTGGTGAAAGCTAGTCTCTAGGGCCGCAAAGTCGGTCCACATTCCCTATGGCGTTTCCCATGTTAAAGTTTCCCTATGGAGATTCCAATGATAAATGGTCACCGGGACGAGGTCCACTTCTCCCGGTACTGTGTCCCGGCCATAAGTGTGAGCCTCACGCCCTTTGGTGAGCTCGTAGGGGAGGACTTGGGCTCTGCAGCAACACCAGAACAGAGTCTCTATCCCTTTTTTCGGGAGATATAGAGCCGCAAAGTCGGTGAAATTCCCTATGGCGATTTCAATGCATTCGACACAGTCATTTTCCTGAAAGTTCCCTATGGAGATTCCAATGTTAAATTTTCACCGGGAGGAGGTCCACTTCTCCCGGTACTGTGACCCGGGTATAAGAGTGAGCCACACGCCCTTTGGTGAGCTCGTAGGGGAGGACTTGGGCTCTGCACCAACACCAGAAACGAGTCTCTAGCCCGAAAGGCACGCGAGATATAGAGACGCAAAGTCGGTGAAATTTCCTATGGCGATTTCAATGCATTTGACACTTAGACGATTTTTCATGCGGTTCCGCGCACTTTGTTCCGCGGCCACGGGCCTGCCGTAGCTCCAATCCTGACACATTTTGGCACACATAAACTAGAGATACTTGGCTTTCGAATGAGCCCGGGCTCGAATTTTTGTCACCCCGGGAAGGTGCATCGGGTGGGGCCATGTCGGTTTTGGTTTTGCCGCTCCTCGGCCGTGCAAGTGCGGAGCCTGCCCTTCCTAGAGGTAAGAGCCAAGTGTCCTGGGAGCTCCGCGAGCCTATCCGCGGATCTTTAGGTGCCTTGGCCGCGGAGCGGCACCGTTCCAAAGTGCGGTCCGGCGGATTTGGACCGGGTCATGGTAACCGATTTGCCCCAAACTCCCTAGGTAGATAGCCCTACATGTGCCCTTTCGAACGATGGTAGTCTTATTAGTGTGGCCCCAGGAGAACCGGAGATACGCGGGGCCAAAGTAGGTCATGGTAACCGATTTGCCCCAAACTCCCTGGGTAGATAGCCCTATATGTGCCCTTTCGAACGATGGTAGTCTTATTAGTGTGGCCCCAAGAGAACCGGAGATACGCGGGGCCAAAGTAGGTCAAGATTTGGCCGCGAAGGTCCACTTTGGCCCGGTACCGAGCAGCCGCCTTTCGTGGTGTACAAAATTAAAGCCACTCACTTTGTAGAGGAGACTTGGGGCTCCACGAGGGTGGTGAAAGCTAGTCTCTAGCCCCAAGGGTTCGGGAGATATAGGGCCGCAAAGTCGGTCCACATTCCCTATTGCGTTTCCCATGTTAAAGTTTCCCTATGGAGATTCCAATGATAAATGGTCACCGGGACGAGGTCCACTTCTCCCGATACTGTGTCCCGGCCATAAGTGTGAGCCACACGCCCTTTGGTGAGCTCATAGGGGAGGACTTGGGCTCTGCAGCAACACCAGAACAGAGTCTCTATCCCTTTTTTCGGGAGATATAGAGCCGCAAAGTCTGTGAAATTCCCTATGGCGATTTCAATGCATTCGACACTTTGTCATTTTCCTGAAAGTTCCCTATGGAGATTCCAATGTTAAATGGTCACCGGGACGAGGTTCACTTCTCCCGGTACTGTGTCCCGGCCATAAGTGTGAGCCACACGCCCTTTGGTGAGCTCGTAGGGGAGGACTTGGGCTCTGCACCAACACCAGAAACGAGTCTCTAGCCCGAAAGGCACACGAGATATAGAGACGCAAAGTCGGTGAAATTTCCTATGGCGATTTCAATGCATTTGACACTTAGACGATTTTTCATGCGGTTCTGCGCACTTTGTTCCGCGGCCACGGGCCCGCCGTAGCTCCAATCCTGACACATTTTGGCACACATAAACTAGAGATACTTGGCTTTCGAATGAGCCCGGGCTCGAATTTTTGTCACCCCGGGAAGGTCCATCGGGTGGGGGCATGTCGGTTTTGGTTTTGCCGCTCCTCGGCCGTGCAAGTGAGGAGCATGCCCTTCCTAGAGGTAAGAGCCAAGTGTCCTGGGAGCTCCGCGAGCCTATCCGCGGATCTTTAGGTGCCTTGGCCGCGGAGCGGCACCGTTTCAAAGTGCGATCCGGCGGATTTGGACCGGGTCATGGTAACCAATTTGCCCCAAACTCCCTGGGTAGATAGCCCTACATGTGCCCTTTCGAACGATGGTAGTCTTATTAGTGTGGCCCCAGGAGAACCGGAGATACGCGGGGCCAAAGTAGGTCATGGTAACCGATTTGCCCCAAACTCCCTGGGTAGATAGCCCTATATGTGCCCTTTCGAACGATGGTAGTCTTATTAGTGTGGCCCCAGGAGAACCGGAGATACGCGGGGCCAAAGTAGGTCAAGATTTGGCCGCGAAGGTCCACTTTGGCCCGGTACCGAGCAGCCGCCTTTCGTGGCATACAAAATTAAAGCCACTCACTTTGTAGAGGAGACTTGGGGCTCCACGAGGGTGGTGAAAGCTAGTCTCTAGCCCCAAGGGTTCGGGAGATATAGGGCCGCAAAGTCGGTCCACATTCCCTATGGCGTTTCCCATGTTAAAGTTTCCCTATGGAGATTCCAATGTTAAATTTTCACCGGGACGAGGTCCACTTCTCCCGGTACTGTGACCCGGGTATAAGAGTGAGCCACACGCCCTTTGGTGAGCTCGTAGGGGAGGACTTGGGCTCTGCAACAACACCAGAAACGAGTCTCTAGCCCGAAAGGCACGCGAGATATAGAGACGCAAAGTCGGTGAAATTTCCTATGGCGATTTCAATGCATTTGACACTTAGACGATTTTTCATGCGGTTCCGCGCACTTTGTTCCGCGGTCACGGGCCCGCCGTAGCTCCAATCCTGACACATTTTGGCACACATAAACTAGAGATACTTGGCTTTCGAATGAACCCGGGCTCGAATTTTTGTCACCCCGGGAAGGTGCATCGGGTGGAAGAATGTCGGTTTTGGTTTTGCCGCTCCTCGGCCGTGCAAGTGCGGAGCCTGCCCTTCCTAGAGGTAAGAGCCAAGTGTCCTGGGAGCTCCGCAAGCCTATCCGCGGAGCTTTAGGTGCCTTGGCCGCGAAGCGGCACCGTTCCAAAGTGCGGTCCGGCGGATTTGGATCGGGTCATGGTAACCGATTTGCCCCAAACTCCCTAGGTAGATAGCCCTACATGTGCCCTTTCGAACGATGGTAGTCTTATTAGTGTGGCCCCAGGAGAACCGGAGATACGCGGGGCCAAAGTAGGTCATGGTAACCGATTTGCCCCAAACTCCCTGGGTAGATAGCCCTATATGTGCCCTTTCGAACGATGGTAGTCTTATTAGTGTGGCCCTAAGAGAACCGGAGATACGCGGGGCCAAAGTAGGTCAAGATTTGGCCGCGAAGGTCCACTTTGGCCCGGTACCGAGCAGCCGCCTTTCGTGGCGTACAAAATTAAAGCCACTCACTTTGTAGAGGAGACTTGGGGCTCCACGAGGGTGGTGAAAGCTAGTCTCTATCCCCAAGGGTTCGGGAGATATAGGGCCGCAAAGTCGGTCCACATTCCCTATGGCGTTTCCCATGTTAAAGTTTCCCTATGGAGATTCCAATGTTAAATTTTCACCGGGACGAGGTCCACTTCTCCCGGTACTGTGACCCGGGTATAAGAGTGAGCCACACGCCCTTTGGTGAGCTCGTAGGGGAGGACTTGGGCTCTGCAACAACACCAGAAACGAGTCTCTAGCCCGAAAGGCACGCGAGATATAGAGACGCAAAGTCGGTGAAATTTCCTATGGCGATTTCAATGCATTTGACACTTAGACGATTTCTCATGCGGTTCCGCGCACTTTGTTCCGCGGCCACGGGCCCGCCGTAGCTCCAATCCTGACACATTTTGGCACACATAAACTAGAGATACTTGGCTTTCGAATGAGCCCGGGCTCGAATTTTTGTCACCCCGGGAAGGTGCATCGGGTGGGGGCATGTCGGTTTTGGTTTTGCCGCTCCTCGGCCGTGCAAGTGCGGAGCCTGCCCTTCCTAGAGGTAAGAGCCAAGTGTCCTGGGAGCTCCGCGAGCCTATCCGCGGATCTTTAGGTGCCTTGGCCGCGGAGCGGCACCGTTCCAAAGTGCGGTCCGGCGGATTTGGACCGGGTCGTTGTAACCGATTTGCCCCAAACTCCCTAGGTAGATAGCCCTACATGTGCCCTTTCGAACGATGGTAGTCTTATTAGTGTGGCCCCAGGAGAACCGGAGATACGCGGGGCCAAAGTAGGTCATGGTAACCGATTTGCCCCAAACTCCCTGGGTAGATAGCCCTATATGTGCCCTTTCAAACGATGGTAGTCTTATTAGTGTGGCCCTAAGAGAACCGGAGATACGCGGGGCCAAAGTAGGTCAAGATTTGGCCGCGAAGGTCCATTTTAGCCCGGAATCGAGCAGCCGCCTTTCGTGGCGTACAAAATTAAAGCCACTCACTTTGTAGAGGAGACTTGGGGCTCCACGAGGGTGGTGAAAGCTAGTCTCTAGCCCCAAGGGTTCGGGAGATATAGGGCCGCAAAGTCGGTCCACATTCCCTATGGCGTTTCCCATGTTAAAGTTTCCCTATGGAGATTCCAATGTTAAATTTTCACCGGGACGAGGTCCACTTCTCCCGGTACTGTGACCCGGGTATAAGAGTGAGCCACACGCCCTTTGGTGAGCTCGTAGGGGAGGACTTGGGCTCTGCAACAACACCAGAAACGAGTCTCTAGCCCGAAAGGCACGCGAGATATAGAGACGCAAAGTCAGTGAAATTTCCTATGGCGATTTCAATGCATTTGACACTTAGACGATTTTTCATGCGGTTCCGCGCACTTTGTTCCGCGGTCACGGGCCCGCCGTAGCTCCAATCCTGACACATTTTGGCACACATAAACTAGAGATACTTGGCTTTCGAATGAACCCGGGCTCGAATTTTTGTCACCCCGGGAAGGTGCATCGGGTGGAAGAATGTCGGTTTTGGTTTTGCCGCTCCTCGGCCGTGCAAGTGCGGAGCCTGCCCTTCCTAGAGGTAAGAGCCAAGTGTCCTGGGAGCTCCGCGAGCCTATCCGCGGAGCTTTAGGTGCCTTGGCCGCGGAGCGGCACCGTTCCAAAGTGCGGTCCGGCGGATTTGGACCGGGTCATGGTAACCGATTTGCCCCAAACTCACTAGGTAGATAGCCCTACATGTGCCCTTTCGAACGATGGTAGTCTTATTAGTGTGGCCCCAGGAGAACCGAAGATACGCGGGGCCAAAGTAGGTCATGGTAACCGATTTGCCCCAAGTTCCCTGGGTAGATAGCCCTATATGTGCCCTTTCGAACGATGGTAGTCTTATTAGTGTGGCCCTAAGAGAACCGGAGATACGCGGGGCCAAAGTAGGTCAAGATTTGGCCGCGAAGGTCCACTTTGGCCCGGTACCGAGCAGCCGCCTTTCGTGGCGTACAAAATTAAAGCCACTCACTTTGTAGAGGAGACTTGGGGCTCCACGAGGGTGGTGAAAGCTAGTCTCTAGCCCCAAGGGTTCGGGAGATATAGGGCCGCAAACTCGGTCCACATTCCCTATGGCGTTTCCCATGTTAAAGTTTCCCTATGGAGATTCCAATGTTAAATTTTCACCGGGACGAGGTCCACTTCTCCCGGTACTGTGACCCGGGTATAAGAGTGAGCCACACGCCCTTTGGTGAGCTCGTAGGGGAGGACTTGGGCTCTGCACCAACACCAGAAACGAGTCTCTAGCCCGAAAGGCACGCGAGATATAGAGACGCAAAGTCGGTGAAATTTCCTATGGCGATTTCAATGCATTTGACACTTAGACGATTTTTCATGCGGTTCCGCCCACTTTGTTCCGCGGCCACGGGCCCGCCGTAGCTCCAATCCTGACACATTTTGGCACACATAAACTAGAGATAATTGGCTTTCGAATGAGCCCGGGCTCGAATTTTTGTCACCCCGGGAAGGTGCATCGGGTGGGGGCATGTCGGTTTTGGTTTTGCCGCTCCTCGGCCGTGCAAGTGCGGAGCCTGCCCTTCCTAGAGGTAAGAGCCAAGTGTCCTGGGAGCTCCGCGAGCCTATCCGCGGATCTTTAGGTGCCTTGGCCGCGGAGCGGCACCGTTCCAAAGTGCGGTCCGGCGGATTTGGACCGGGTCATGGTAACCGATTTGCCCCAAACTCCCTAGGTAGATAGCCCTACATGTGCCCTTTCGAACGATGGTAGTCTTATTAGTGTGGCCCCAGGAGAACCGAAGATACGCGGGGCCAAAGTAGGTCATGGTAACCGATTTGCCCCAAATTCCCTGGGTAGATAGCCCTATATGTGCCCTTTCGAACGATGGTAGTCTTATTAGTGTGGCCCTAAGAGAACCGGAGATACGCGGGGCCAAAGTAGGTCAAGATTTGGCCGCGAAGGTCCACTTTGGCCCGGTACCGAGCAGCCGCCTTTCGTGGCGTACAAAATTAAAGCCACTCACTTTGTAGAGGAGACTTGGGGCTCCACGAGGGTGGTGAAAGCTAGTCTCTAGGGCCGCAAAGTCGGTCCACATTCCCTATGGCGTTTCCCATGTTAAAGTTTCCCTATGGAGATTCCAATGATAAATGGTCACCGGGACGAGGTCCACTTCTCCCGGTACTGTGTCCCGGCCATAAGTGTGAGCCACACGCCCTTTGGTGAGCTCGTAGGGGAGGACTTGGGCTCTGCAGCAACACCAGAACAGAGTCTCTATCCCTTTTTTCGGGAGATATAGAGCCGCAAAGTCGGTGAAATTCCCTATGGCGATTTCAATGCATTCGACACAGTCATTTTCCTGAAAGTTCCCTATGGAGATTCCAATGTTAAATTTTCACCGGGACGAGGTCCACTTCTCCCGGTACTGTGACCCGGGTATAAGAGTGAGCCACACGCCCTTTGGTGAGCTCGTAGGGGAGGACTTGGGCTCTGCACCAACACCAGAAACGAGTCTCTAGCCCGAAAGGCACGCGAGATATAGAGACGCAAAGTCGGTGAAATTTCCTATGGCGATTTCAATGCATTTGACACTTAGACGATTTTTCATGCGGTTCCGCGCACTTTGTTCCGCGGCCACGGGCCTGCCGTAGCTCCAATCCTGACACATTTTGGCACACATAAACTAGAGATACTTGGCTTTCGAATGAGCCCGGGCTCGAATTTTTGTCACCCCGGGAAGGTGCATCGGGTGGGGGGCATGTCGGTTTTGGTTTTGCCGCTCCTCGGCCGTGCAAGTGCGGAGCCTGCCCTTCCTAGAGGTAAGAGCCAAGTGTCCTGGGAGCTCCGCGAGCCTATCCGCGGATCTTTAGGTGCCTTGTCCGCGGAGCGGCACCGTTCGAAAGTGCGGTCCGGCGGATTTGGACCGGGTCATGGTAACCGATTTGCCCCAAACTCCCTGGGTAGATAGCCCTACATGTGCCCTTTCGAACGATGGTAGTCTTATTAGTGTGGCCCCAGGAGAACCGGAGATACGCGGGGCCAAAGTAGGTCATGGTAACCGATTTGCCCCAAACTCCCTGGGTAGATAGCCCTATATGTGCCCTTTCGAACGATGGTAGTCTTATTAGTGTGGCCCCAAGAGAACCGGAGATACGCGGGGCCAAAATAGGTCAAGATTTGGCCGCGAAGGTCCACTTTGGCCCGGTACCGAGCAGCCGCCTTTCGTGGTGTACAAAATTAAAGCCACTCACTTTGTAGAGGAGACTTGGGGCTCCACGAGGGTGGTGAAAGCTAGTCTCTAGCCCCAAGGGTTCGGGAGATATAGGGCCGCAAAGTCGGTCCACATTCCCTATTGCGTTTCCCATGTTAAAGTTTCCCTATGGAGATTCCAATGATAAATGGTCACCGGGACGAGGTCCACTTCTCCCGATACTGTGTCCCGGCCATAAGTGTGAGCCACACGCCCTTTGGTGAGCTCATAGGGGAGGACTTGGGCTCTGCAGCAACACCAGAACAGAGTCTCTATCCCTTTTTTCGGGAGATATAGAGCCGCAAAGTCTGTGAAATTCCCTATGGCGATTTCAATGCATTCGACACTTTGTCATTTTCCTGAAAGTTCCCTATGGAGATTCCAATGTTAAATGGTCACCGGGACGAGGTTCACTTCTCCCGGTACTGTGTCCCGGCCATAAGTGTGAGCCACACGCCCTTTGGTGAGCTCGTAGGGGAGGACTTGGGCTCTGCACCAACACCAGAAACGAGTCTCTAGCCCGAAAGGCACACGAGATATAGAGACGCAAAGTCGGTGAAATTTCCTATGGCGATTTCAATGCATTTGACACTTAGACGATTTTTCATGCGGTTCCGCGCACTTTGTTCCGCGGCCACGGGCCCGCCGTAGCTCCAATCCTGACACATTTTGGCACACATAAACTAGAGATACTTGGCTTTCGAATGAGCCCGGGCTCGAATTTTTGTCACCCCGGGAAGGTCCATCGGGTGGGGGCATGTCGGTTTTGGTTTTGCCGCTCCTCGGCCGTGCAAGTGAGGAGCATGCCCTTCCTAGAGGTAAGAGCCAAGTGTCCTGGGAGCTCCGCGAGCCTATCCGCGGATCTTTAGGTGCCTTGGCCGCGGAGCGGCACCGTTTCAAAGTGCGATCCGGCAGATTTGGACCGGGTCATGGTAACCAATTTGCCCCAAACTCCCTGGGTAGATAGCCCTACATGTGCCCTTTCGAACGATGGTAGTCTTATTAGTGTGGCCCCAGGAGAACCGGAGATACGCGGGGTCAAATTAGGTCATGGTAACCGATTTGCCCCAAACTCCCTGGGTAGATAGCCCTATATGTGCCCTTTCGAACGATGGTAGTCTTATTAGTGTGGCCCTAAGAGAACCGGAGATACGCGGGGCCAAAGTAGGTCAAGATTTGGCCGCGAAGGTCCATTTTAGCCCGGTATCGAGCAGCCGCCTTTCGTGGCGTACAAAATTAAAGCCACTCACTTTGTAGAGGAGACTTGGAACTCCACGAGGGTGGTGAAAGCTAGTCTCTAGCCCCAAGGGTTCGGGAGATATAGGGCCGCAAAGTCGGTCCACATTCCCTATGGCGTTTCCCATGTTAAAGTTTCCCTATGGAGATTCCAATGTTAAATTTTCACCGGGACGAGGTCCACTTCTCCCGGTACTGTGACCCGGGTATAAGAGTGAGCCACACGCCCTTTGGTGAGCTCGTAGGGGAGGACTTGGGCTCTGCAACAACACCAGAAACGAGTCTCTAGCCCGAAAGGCACGCGAGATATAGAGACGCAAAGTCGGTGAAATTTCCTATGGCGATTTCAATGCATTTGACACTTAGACGATTTTTCATGCGGTTCCGCGCACTTTGTTCCGCGGTCCACGGGCCCGCCGTAGCTCCAATCCTGACACATTTTGGCACACATAAACTAGAGATACTTGGCTTTCGAATGAACCCAGGGCTCGAATTTTTGTCACCCCGGGAAGGTGCATCGGGTGGAAGAATGTCGGTTTTGGTTTTGCCGCTCCTCGGCCGTGCAAGTGCGGAGCCTGCCCTTCCTAGAGGTAAGAGCCAAGTGTCCTGGGAGCTCCGCGAGCCTATCCGCGGAGCTTTAGGTGCCTTGGCCGCGGAGCGGCACCGTTCCAAAGTGCGGTCCGGCGGATTTGGACCGGGTCATGGTAACCGATTTGCCCCAAACTCCCTAGGTAGATAGCCCTACATGTGCCCTTTCGAACGATGGTAGTCTTATTAGTGTGGCCCCAGGAGAACCGAAGATACGCGGGGCCAAAGTAGGTCATGGTAACCGATTTGCCCCAAATTCCCTGGGTAAATAGCCCTATATGTGCCCTTTCGAACGATGGTAGCCTTATTAGTGTGGCCCTAAGAGAACCGGAGATACGCGGGGCCAAAGTAGGTCAAGATTTGGCCGCGAAGGTCCACTTTGGCCCGGTACCGAGCAGCCGCCTTTCGTGGCGTACAAAATTAAAGCCACTCACTTTGTAGAGGAGACTTGGGGCTCCACGAGGGTGGTGAAAGCTAGTCTCTAGCCCCAAGGGTTCGGGAGATATAGGGCCGCAAAGTCGGTCCACATTCCCTATGGCGTTTCCCATGTTAAAGTTTCCCTATGGAGATTCCAATGTTAAATTGTCACCGGGACGAGGTCCGCTTCTCCCGGTACTGTGTACCCGGCTATAAGATGTGAGCCACACGCCCTTAGGTGAGCTCGTAGGGGAGGACTTGGGCTCTGCACCAACACCAGAAACGAGTCTCTAGCCCGAAAGGCACGCGAGATATAGAGACGCAAAGTCGGTGAAATTTCCTATGGCGATTTCAATGCATTTGACACTTAGACGATTTTTCATGCGGTTCCGCGCACTTTGTTCCGCGGCCACGGGCCCGCCGTAGCTCCAATCCTGACACATTTTTGGCACACATAAACTAGAGATACTTGGCTTTCGAATGAGCCCGGGCTCGAATTTTTGTCACCCCGGGAAGGTGCATCGGGTGGGGGCATGTCGGTTTTGGTTTTGCCGCTCCTCGGCCGTGCAAGTGCGGAGCCTGCCCTTCCTAGAGGTAAGAGCCAAGTGTCCTGGGAGCTCCGCGAGCCTATCCGTGGATCTTTAGGTGCCTTGGCCGCGGAGCGGCACCGTTCCAAAGTGCGGTCCGGCGGATTTGGACCGGGTCATGGTAACCGATTTGCCCCAAACTCCCTAGGTAGATAGCCCTACATGTGCCCTTTCGAACGATGGTAGTCTTATTAGTGTGGCCCCAGGAGAACCGGAGATACGCGGGGCCAAAGTAGGTCATGGTAACCGATTTGCCCCAAACTCCCTGGGTAGATAGCCCTATATGTGCCCTTTCGAACGATGGTAGTCTTATTAGTGTGGCCCTAAGAGAACCGGAGATACGCGGGGCCAAAGTAGGTCAAGATTTGGCCGCGAAGGTCCACTTTGGCCCGGTACCGAGCAGCCGCCTTTCGTGGCGTACAAAATTAAAGCCACTCACTTTGTAGAGGAGACTTGGGGCTCCACGAGGGTGGTGAAAGCTAGTCTCTAGGGCCGCAAAGTCGGTCCACATTCCCTATGGCGTTTCCCATGTTAAAGTTTCCCTATGGAGATTCCAATGATAAATGGTCACCGGGACGAGGTCCACTTCTCCCGGTACTGTGTCCCGGCCATAAGTGTGAGCCACACGCCCTTTGGTGAGCTCGTAGGGGAGGACTTGGGCTCTGCAGCAACACCAGAACAGAGTCTCTATCCCTTTTTTCGGGAGATATAGAGCCGCAAAGTCGGTGAAATTCCCTATGGCGATTTCAATGCATTCGACACTAGTCATTTTCCTGAAAGTTCCCTATGGAGATTCCAATGTTAAATTTTCACCGGGACGAGGTCCACTTCTCCCGGTACTGTGACCCGGGTATAAGAGTGAGCCACACGCCCTTTGGTGAGCTCGTAGGGGAGGACTTGGGCTCTGCAGCAACACCAGAAACGAGTCTCTAGCCCGAAAGGCACGCGAGATATAGAGACGCAAAGTCGGTGAAATTTCCTATGGCAATTTCAATGCATTTGACACTTAGACGATTTTTCATGCGGTTCCGCGCACTTTGTTCCGCGGCCACGGGCCCGCCGTAGCTCCAATCCTGACACATTTTGGCACACATAAACTAGAGATACTTGGCTTTCGAATGAGCCCGGGCTCGAATTTTTGTCACCCCGGGAAGGTGCATCGGGTGGGGGCATGTCGGTTTTGGTTTTGTCGCTCCTCGGCCGTGCAAGTGAGGAGCATGCCCTTCCTAGAGGTAAGAGCCAAGTGTCCTGGGAGCTCCGCGAGCCTATCCGCGGATCTTTAGGTGCCTTGGCCGCGGAGCGGCACCGTTCCAAAGTGCGATCCGGCGGATTTGGACCGGGTCATGGTAACCAATTTGCCCCAAACTCCCTGGGTAGATAGCCCTACATGTGCCCTTTCGAACGATGGTAGTCTTATTAGTGTGGCCCCAGGAGAACCGGAGATACGCGGGGTCAAAGTAGGTCATGGTAACCGATTTGCCCCAAACTCCCTGGGTAGATAGCCCTATATGTGCCCTTTCGAACGATGGTAGTCTTATTAGTGTGGCCCCAAGAGAACCGGAGATACGCGGGGCAAAAGTAGGTCAAGATTTGGCCGCGAAGGTCCACTTTGGCCCGGTACCGAGCAGCCGCCTTTCGTGGCATACAAAATTAAAGCCACTCACTTTGTAGAGGAGACTTGGGGCTCCACGAGGGTGGTGAAAGCTAGTCTCTAGCCCCAAGGGTTCGGGAGATATAGGGCCGCAAATTCGGTCCACATTCCCTATGGCGTTTCCCATGTTAAAGTTTCCCTATGGAGATTCCAATGTTAAATTTTCACCGGGACGAGGTCCACTTCTCCCGGTACTGTGACCCGGGTATAAGAGTGAGCCACACGCCCTTTGGTGAGCTCGTAGGGGAGGACTTGGGCTCTGCAACAACACCAGAAACGAGTCTCTAGCCCGAAAGGCACGCGAGATATAGAGACGCAAAGTCGGTGAAATTTCCTATGGCGATTTCAATGCATTTGACACTTAGACGATTGTTCATGCGGTTCAGCACACTTTGTTCCGCGGCCACGGGCCCGCCGTAGCTCCAATCCAGACACATTTTGGCACACATAAACTAGAGATAATTGGCTTTCGAATGAGCCCGGGCTCGAAACCGATTTGCCCCTAACCGATTTGCCCCAAACTCCCTGGGTAGATAGCCCTATATGTGCCCTTTCGAACGATGGTAGTCTTATTAGTGTGGCCCTAAGAGAACCGGAGATACGCGGGGCCAAAGTAGGTCAAGATTTGGCCGCGAAGGTCCACTTTTAGCCCGGTATCCGAGCAGCCGCCTTTCGTGGCGTACAAAATTAAAGCCACTCACTTTGTAGAGGAGACTTGGGGCTCCACGAGGGTGGTGAAAGCTAGTCTCTAGCCCCAAGGGTTCGGGAGATATAGGGCCGCAAAGTCGGTCCTTATTCCCTATGGCATTTACCATGTTAAAGTTTCCCTATGGAGATTCCAATGTTAAATTGTCACCGGGACGAGGTCCTCTTCTCCCGGTACTGTGTCCCGGCCATAAGTGTGAGCCACACGCCCTTTGGTGAGCTCGTAGGGGAGGACTTGGGCTCTGCAACAACACCAGAAACGAGTCTCTAGCCCGAAAGGCACACGAGATATAGAGACGCAAAGTCGGTGAAATTTCCTATGGCGATTTCAATGCATTTGACACTTAGACGATTTTTCATGCGGTTCCGCGCACTTTGTTCCGCGGCCACGGGCCCACCGTAGCTCCAATCCTGACACATTTTGGCACACATAAACTAGAGATACTTGGCTTTCGAATGAGCCCGGGCTCGAATTTTTGTCACCCCGGGAAGGTCCATCGGGTGGGGGCATGTCGGTTTTGGTTTTGCCGCTCCTCGGCCGTGCAAGTGAGGAGCATGCCCTTCCTAGAGGTAAGAGCCAAGTGTCCTGGGAGCTCCGCGAGCCTATCCGCGGATCTTTAGGTGCCTTGGCCGCGGAGCGGCACCGTTCCAAAGTGCGGTCCGGGGGATTTGGACCGGGTCATGGTAACCGATTTGCCCCAAACTCCCTGGGTAGATAGCCCTACATGTGCCCTTTCGAACGATGGTAGTCTTATTAGTGTGGCCCCAGGAGAACCGGAGATACGCGGGGCCGAAGTAGGTCATGGTAACCGATTCGCCCCAAACTCCCTGGTTAGATAGCCCTATATGTGCCCTTTCGAACGATGGTAGTCTTATTAGTGTGGCCCTAAGAGAACCGGAGATACGCGGGGCCAAAGTAGGTCAAGATTTGGCCGCGAAGGTCCACTTTGGCCCGGTACCGAGCAGCCGCCTTTCGTGGCGTACAAAATTAAAGCCACTCACTTTGTAGAGGAGACTTGGGGCTCCACGAGGGTGGTGAAAGCTAGTCTCTAGCCCCAAGGGTTCGGGAGATATAGGGCCGCAAAGTCGGTCCACATTCCCTACGGCGTTTCCCATGTTAAAGTTTCCCTATGGAGATTCCAATGTTAAATGGTCACCGGGACGAGGTTCACTTCTCCCAACTCTGTGTCCCGGCCATAAGTGTGAGCCACACGCCCTTTGGTGAGATCGTAGGGGAGGACTTGGGCTCTGCAGCAACACCAGAACCGAGTCTCTATCCCTTTTTTCGGGAGATATAGAGCCGCAAAGTTGGTGAAATTCCCTTTGGCGATTTCAATGCATTCGACACTTAGTCATTTTCCTGAAAGTTCCCTATGGAGATTCCAATGTTAAATTTTCACCGGTACGAAGTCCACTTCTCCCGGTACTGTGACCCGGGTATAAGAGTTAGCCACACGCCCTTTGGTGAGCTCGTAGGGGAGGACTTGGGCTCTGCACCAACACCAGCAACGAGTCTCTAGCCCGAAAGGCACGCGAGATATAGAGCCGCAAAGTCGGTGAAATTTCCTATGGCGATTTCAATGCATTTCACACTAAGACGATTTTTCATGCGGTTCCGCGCACTTTGTTCCGCGGCCACGGGCCCGCCGTAGCTCCAATCCTGACACATTTTGGCACACATAAACTAGAGATACTTGGCTTTCGAATGAGCCCGGGCTCGAATTTTTGTCACCCCGGGAAGGTGCATCGGGTGGGGGCATGTCGGTTTTGGTTTTGCCGCTCCTCGGCCGTGCAAGTGCGGAGCCTGCCCTTCCTAGAGGTAAGAGCCAAGTGTCCTGGGAGCTCCGCGAGCCTAACCGCGGATCTTTAGGTGCCTTGGCCGCGGAGCGGCACCGTTCCAAAGTGCGGTCCGGCGGATTTGGACCGGGTCATGGTAACCGATTTGCCCCAAACTCCCTGGGTAGATAGCCCTACATGTGCCCTTTCGAACGATGGTAGTCTTATTAGTGTGACCCCAGGAGAACCGGAGATACGCGGGGCCAAAGTAGGTCATGTAACCGATTTGCCCCAAACTCCCTGGGTAGATAGCCCTACATGTGCCCTTTCGAACGATGGTAGTCTTATTAGTGTGGCCCCAGGAGAACCGGAGATACGCGGGGCCGAAGTAGGTCATGGTAACCGATTCGGCCCAAACTCCCTGGTTAGATAGCCCTATATGTGCCCTTTCGAACGATGGTAGTCTTATTAGTGTGGCCCTAAGAGAACCGGAGATACGCGGGGCCAAAGTAGGTCAAGATTTGGCCGCGAAGGTCCACTTTGGCCCGGTACCGAGCAGCCGCCTTTCGTGGCGTACAAAATTAAAGCCACTCACTTTGTAGAGGAGACTTGGGGCTCCACGAGGGTGGTGAAAGCTAGTCTCTAGCCCCAAGGGTTCGGGAGATATAGGGCCGCAAAGTCGGTCCTTATTCCCTATGGCATTTACCATGTTAAAGTTTCCCTATGGAGATTCCAATGTTAAATGGTCACCGGGACGAGGTTCACTTCTCCCGGTACTGTGTCCCGGTTATAAGTGTGAGCCACACGCCCTTTGGTGAGCTCGTAGGGGAGGACTTGGGCTCTGCACCAACACCAGAAACGAGTCTCTAGCCCGAAAGGCACGCGAGATATAGAGCCGCAAAGTCGGTGAAATTTCCTATGGCGATTTCAATGCATTTCACACTAAGACGATTTTTCATGCGGTTCCGCGCACTTTGTTCCGCGGCCACGGGCCCGCCGTAGCTCCAATCCTGACACATTTTGGCACACATAAACTAGAGATACTTGGCTTTCGAATGAGCCCGGGCTCGAATTTTTGTCACCCCGGGAAGGTGCATCGGGTGGGGGCATGTCGGTTTTGGTTTTGCCGCTCCTCGGCCGTGCAAGTGCGGAGCCTGCCCTTCCTAGAGGTAAGAGCCAAGTGTCCTGGGAGCTCCGCGAGCCTAACCGCGGATCTTTAGGTGCCTTGGCCGCGGAGCGGCACCGTTCCAAAGTGCGGTCCGGCGGATTTGGACCGGGTCATGGTAACCGATTTGCCCCAAACTCCCTGGGTAGATAGCCCTACATGTGCCCTTTCGAACGATGGTAGTCTTATTAGTGTGACCCCAGGAGAACCGGAGATACGCGGGGCCAAAGTAGGTCATGTAACCGATTTGCCCCAAACTCCCTGGGTAGATAGCCCTACATGTGCCCTTTCGAACGATGGTAGTCTTATTAGTGTGGCCCCAGGAGAACCGGAGATACGCGGGGCCGAAGTAGGTCATGGTAACCGATTCGCCCCAAACTCCCTGGGTAGATAGCCCTATATGTGCCCTTTCGAACGATGGTAGTCTTATTAGTGTGGCCCTAAGAGAACCGGAGATACGCGGGGCCAAAGTAGGTCAAGATTTGGCCGCGAAGGTCCACTTTGGCCCGGTACCGAGCAGCCGCCTTTCGTGGCGTACAAAATTAAAGCCACTCACTTTGTAGAGGAGACTTGGGGCTCCACGAGGGTGGTGAAAGCTAGTCTCTAGCCCCAAGGGTTCGGGAGATATAGGGCCGCAAAGTCGGTCCTTATTCCCTATGGCATTTACCATGTTAAAGTTTCCCTATGGAGATTCCAATGTTAAATGGTCACCGGGACGAGGTTCACTTCTCCCGGTACTGTGTCCCGGCCATAAGTGTGAGCCACACGCCCTTTGGTGAGCTCGTAGGGGAGGACTTGGGCTCTGCACCAACACCAGAAACGAGTCTCTAGCCCGAAAGGCACACGAGATATAGAGACGCAAAGTCGGTGAAATTTCCTATGGCGATTTCAATGCATTTGACACTTAGACGATTTTTCATGCGGTTCCGCGCACTTTGTTCCGCGGCCACGGGCCCACCGTAGCTCCAATCCTGACACATTTTGGCACACATAAACTAGAGATACTTGGCTTTCGAATGAGCCCGGGCTCGAATTTTTGTCACCCCGGGAAGGTCCATCGGGTGGGGGCATGTCGGTTTTGGTTTTGCCGCTCCTCGGCCGTGCAAGTGAGGAGCATGCCCTTCCTAGAGGTAAGAGCCAAGTGTCCTGGGAGCTCCGCGAGCCTATCCGCGGATCTTTAGGTGCCTTGGCCGCGGAGCGGCACCGTTCCAAAGTGCGGTCCGGCGGATTTGGACCGGGTCATGGTAACCGATTTGCCCCAAACTCCCTGGGTAGATAGCCCTACATGTGCCCTTTCGAACGATGGTAGTCTTATTAGTGTGGCCCCAGGAGAACCGGAGATACGCGGGGCCGAAGTAGGTCATGGTAACCGATTCGCCCCAAACTCCCTGGGTAGATAGCCCTATATGTGCCCTTTCGAACGATGGTAGTCTTATTAGTGTGGCCCTAAGAGAACCGGAGATACGCGGGGCCAAAGTAGGTCAAGATTTGGCCGCGAAGGTCCACTTTGGCCCGGTACCGAGCAGCCGCCTTTCGTGGCGTACAAAATTAAAGCCACTCACTTTGTAGAGGAGACTTGGGGCTCCACGAGGGTGGTGAAAGCTAGTCTCTAGCCCCAAGGGTTCGGGAGATATAGGGCCGCAAAGTCGGTCCACATTCCCTACGGCGTTTCCCATGTTAAAGTTTCCCTATGGAGATTCCAATGTTAAATGGTCACCGGGACGAGGTTCACTTCTCCCAACTCTGTGTCCCGGCCATAAGTGTGAGCCACACGCCCTTTGGTGAGATCGTAGGGGAGGACTTGGGCTCTGCAGCAACACCAGAACCGAGTCTCTATCCCTTTTTTCGGGAGATATAGAGCCGCAAAGTTGGTGAAATTCCCTTTGGCGATTTCAATGCATTCGACACTTAGTCATTTTCCTGAAAGTTCCCTATGGAGATTCCAATGTTAAATTTTCACCGGTACGAAGTCCACTTCTCCCGGTACTGTGACCCGGGTATAAGAGTTAGCCACACGCCCTTTGGTGAGCTCGTAGGGGAGGACTTGGGCTCTGCACCAACACCAGCAACGAGTCTCTAGCCCGAAAGGCACGCGAGATATAGAGCCGCAAAGTCGGTGAAATTTCCTATGGCGATTTCAATGCATTTCACACTAAGACGATTTTTCATGCGGTTCCGCGCACTTTGTTCCGCGGCCACGGGCCCGCCGTAGCTCCAATCCTGACACATTTTGGCACACATAAACTAGAGATACTTGGCTTTCGAATGAGCCCGGGCTCGAATTTTTGTCACCCCGGGAAGGTGCATCGGGTGGGGGCATGTCGGTTTTGGTTTTGCCGCTCCTCGGCCGTGCAAGTGCGGAGCCTGCCCTTCCTAGAGGTAAGAGCCAAGTGTCCTGGGAGCTCCGCGAGCCTAACCGCGGATCTTTAGGTGCCTTGGCCGCGGAGCGGCACCGTTCCAAAGTGCGGTCCGGCGGATTTGGACCGGGTCATGGTAACCGATTTGCCCCAAACTCCCTGGGTAGATAGCCCTACATGTGCCCTTTCGAACGATGGTAGTCTTATTAGTGTGACCCCAGGAGAACCGGAGATACGCGGGGCCAAAGTAGGTCATGTAACCGATTTGCCCCAAACTCCCTGGGTAGATAGCCCTACATGTGCCCTTTCGAACGATGGTAGTCTTATTAGTGTGGCCCCAGGAGAACCGGAGATACGCGGGGCCGAAGTAGGTCATGGTAACCGATTCGGCCCAAACTCCCTGGTTAGATAGCCCTATATGTGCCCTTTCGAACGATGGTAGTCTTATTAGTGTGGCCCTAAGAGAACCGGAGATACGCGGGGCCAAAGTAGGTCAAGATTTGGCCGCGAAGGTCCACTTTGGCCCGGTACCGAGCAGCCGCCTTTCGTGGCGTACAAAATTAAAGCCACTCACTTTGTAGAGGAGACTTGGGGCTCCACGAGGGTGGTGAAAGCTAGTCTCTAGCCCCAAGGGTTCGGGAGATATAGGGCCGCAAAGTCGGTCCTTATTCCCTATGGCATTTACCATGTTAAAGTTTCCCTATGGAGATTCCAATGTTAAATGGTCACCGGGACGAGGTTCACTTCTCCCGGTACTGTGTCCCGGTTATAAGTGTGAGCCACACGCCCTTTGGTGAGCTCGTAGGGGAGGACTTGGGCTCTGCACCAACACCAGAAACGAGTCTCTAGCCCGAAAGGCACACGAGATATAGAGACGCAAAGTCGGTGAAATTTCCTATGGCGATTTCAATGCATTTGACACTTAGACGATTTTTCATGCGGTTCCGCGCACTTTGTTCCGCGGCCACGGGCCCACCGTAGCTCCAATCCTGACACATTTTGGCACACATAAACTAGAGATACTTGGCTTTCGAATGAGCCCGGGCTCGAATTTTTGTCACCCCGGGAAGGTCCATCGGGTGGGGGCATGTCGGTTTTGGTTTTGCCGCTCCTCGGCCGTGCAAGTGAGGAGCATGCCCTTCCTAGAGGTAAGAGCCAAGTGTCCTGGGAGCTCCGCGAGCCTATCCGCGGATCTTTAGGTGCCTTGGCCGCGGAGCGGCACCGTTCCAAAGTGCGGTCCGGCGGATTTGGACCGGGTCATGGTAACCGATTTGCCCCAAACTCCCTGGGTAGATAGCCCTACATGTGCCCTTTCGAACGATGGTAGTCTTATTAGTGTGGCCCCAGGAGAACCGGAGATACGCGGGGCCGAAGTAGGTCATGGTAACCGATTCGCCCCAAACTCCCTGGGTAGATAGCCCTATATGTGCCCTTTCGAACGATGGTAGTCTTATTAGTGTGGCCCTAAGAGAACCAGAGATACGCGGGGCCAAAGTAGGTCAAGATTTGGCCGCGAAGGTCCACTTTGGCCCGGTACCGAGCAGCCGCCTTTCGTGGCGTACAAAATTAAAGCCACTCACTTTGTAGAGGAGACTTGGGGCTCCACGAGGGTGGTGAAAGCTAGTCTCTAGCCCCAAGGGTTCGGGAGATATAGGGCCGCAAAGTCGGTCCTTATTCCCTATGGCATTTACCATGTTAAAGTTTCCCTATGGAGATTCCAATGTTAAATGGTCACCGGGACGAGGTTCACTTCTCCCGGTACTGTGTCCCGGCCATAAGTGTGAGCCACACGCCCTTTGGTGAGCTCGTAGGGGAGGACTTGGGCTCTGCACCAACACCAGAAACGAGTCTCTAGCCCGAAAGGCACACGAGATATAGAGACGCAAAGTCGGTGAAATTTCCTATGGCGATTTCAATGCATTTGACACTTAGACGATTTTTCATGCGGTTCCGCGCACTTTGTTCCGCGGCCACGGGCCCACCGTAGCTCCAATCCTGACACATTTTGGCACACATAAACTAGAGATACTTGGCTTTCGGATGAGCCCGGGCTCGAATTTTTGTCACCCCGGGAAGGTCCATCGGGTGGGGGCATGTCGGTTTTGGTTTTGCCGCTCCTCGGCCGTGCAAGTGAGGAGCATGCCCTTCCTAGAGGTAAGAGCCAAGTGTCCTGGGAGCTCCGCGAGCCTATCCGCGGATCTTTAGGTGCCTTGGCCGCGGAGCGGCACCGTTCCAAAGTGCGGTCCGGCGGATTTGGACCGGGTCATGGTAACCGATTTGCCCCAAACTCCCTGGGTAGATAGCCCTACATGTGCCCTTTCGAACGATGGTAGTCTTATTAGTGTGGCCCCAGGAGAACCGGAGATACGCGGGGCCGAAGTAGGTCATGGTAACCGATTCGCCCCAAACTCCCTGGGTAGATAGCCCTATATGTGCCCTTTCGAACGATGGTAGTCTTATTAGTGTGGCCCTAAGAGAACCAGAGATACGCGGGGCCAAAGTAGGTCAAGATTTGGCCGCGAAGGTCCACTTTGGCCCGGTACCGAGCAGCCGCCTTTCGTGGCGTACAAAATTAAAGCCACTCACTTTGTAGAGGAGACTTGGGGCTCCACGAGGGTGGTGAAAGCTAGTCTCTAGCCCCAAGGGTTCGGGAGATATAGGGCCGCAAAGTCGGTCCTTATTCCCTATGGCATTTACCATGTTAAAGTTTCCCTATGGAGATTCCAATGTTAAATGGTCACCGGGACGAGGTTCACTTCTCCCGGTACTGTGTCCCGGCCATAAGTGTGAGCCACACGCCCTTTGGTGAGCTCGTAGGGGAGGACTTGGGCTCTGCAACAACACCAGAAACGAGTCTCTAGCCCGAAAGGCACGCGAGATATAGAGACGCAAAGTCGGTGAAATTTCCTATGGCGATTTCAATGCATTTGACACTTAGACGATTTTACATGCGGTTCCGCGCACTTTGTTCCGCGGCCACGGGCCCACCGTAGCTCCAATCCTGACACATTTTGGCACACATAAACTAGAGATACTTGGCTTTCGAATGAGCCCGGGCTCGAATTTTTGTCACCCCGGGAAGGTGCATCGGGTGGGGGCATGTCGGTTTTGGTTTTGCCGCTCCTCGGCCGTGCAAGTGAGGAGCATGCCCTTCCTAGAGGTAAGAGCCAAGTGTCCTGGGAGCTCCGCGAGCCTATCCGCGGATCTTTAGGTGCCTTGGCCGCGGAGCGGCACCGTTCCAAAGTGCGGTCCGGCGGATTTGGACCGGGTCATGGTAACCGATTTGCCCCAAACTCCCTAGGTAGATAGCCCTACATGTGCCCTTTCGAACGATGGTAGTCTTATTAGTGTGGCCCCAGGAGAACCGGAGATACGCGGGGCCGAAGTAGGTCATGGTAACCGATTTGCCCCAAACTCCCTGGGTAGATAGCCCTATATGTGCCCTTTCGAACGATCGTAGTCTTATTAGTGTGGCCCTAAGAGAACCGGAGATACGCGGGGCCAAAGTAGGTCAAGATTTGGCCGCGAAGGTCCACTTTAGCCCGGTACCGAGCAGCCGCCTTTCGTGGCGTACAAAATTAAAGCCACTCACTTTGTAGAGGAGACTTGGGGCTCCACGAGGGTGGTGAAAGCTAGTCTCTAGCCCCAAGGGTTCGGGAGATATAGGGCCGCAAAGTCGGTCCACATTCCCTATGGCGTTTCCCATGTTAAAGTTTCCCTAAGGAGATTCCAATGTTAAATTTTCACCGGGACGAGGTCCACTTCTCCCGGTACTGTGACCCGGGTATAAGAGTGAGCCACACGCCCTTTGGTGAGCTCGTAGGGGAGGACTTGGGCTCTGCAACAACACCAGAAACGAGTCTCTAGCCCGAAAGGCACGCGAGATATAGAGACGCAAAGTCGGTGAAATTTCCTATGGCGATTTCAATGCATTTGACACTTAGACGATTTTTCATGCGGTTCCGCGCACTTTGTTCCGCGGCCACGGGCCCGCCGTAGCTCCAATCCTGACACATTTTGGCACACATAAACTAGAGATACTTGGCTTTCGAATGAGCCCGGGCTCGAATTTTTGTCACCCCGGGAAGGTGCATCGGGTGGGGCCATGTCGGTTTTGGTTTTGCCGCTCCTCGGCCGTGCAAGTGCGGAGCCTGCCCTTCCTAGAGGTAAGAGCCAAGTGTCCTGGGAGCTCCGCGAGCCTATCCGCGGATCTTTAGGTGCCTTGTCCGCGGAGCGGCACCGTTCGAAAGTGCGGTCCGGCGGATTTGGACCGGGTCATGGTAACCGATTTGCGCCAAAATCCCTGGGTAGATAGCCCTACATGTGCCCTTTCGAACGATGGTAGTCTTATTAGTGTGGCCCCAGGAGAAACGGAGATACGCGGGGCCAAAGTAGGTCATGGTAACCGATTTGCCCCAAACTCCCTGGGTAGATAGCCCTATATGTGCCCTTTCGAACGATGGTAGTCTTATTAGTGTGGCCCCAAGAGAACCGGAGATACGCGGGGCCAAAATAGGTCAAGATTTGGCCGCGAAGGTCCACTTTGGCCCGGTACCGAGCAGCCGCCTTTCGTGGCGTACAAAATTAAAGCCACTCACTTTGTAGAGGAGACTTGGGGCTCCACGAGGGTGGTGAAAGCTAGTCTCTAGCCCCAAGGGTTCGGGAGATATAGGGCCGCAAAGTCGGTCCACATTCCCTATTGCGTTTCCCATGTTAAAGTTTCCCTATGGAGATTCCAATGATAAATGGTCACCGGGACGAGGTCCACTTCTCCCGATACTGTGTCCCGGCCATAAGTGTGAGCCACACGCCCTTTGGTGAGCTCATAGGGGAGGACTTGGGCTCTGCAGCAACACCAGAACAGAGTCTCTATCCCTTTTTTCGGGAGATATAGAGCCGCAAAGTCTGTGAAATTCCCTATGGCGATTTCAATGCATTCGACACTTTGTCATTTTCCTGAAAGTTCCCTATGGAGATTCCAATGTTAAATGGTCACCGGGACGAGGTTCACTTCTCCCGGTACTGTGTCCCGGCCATAAGTGTGAGCCACACGCCCTTTGGTGAGCTCGTAGGGGAGGACTTGGGCTCTGCACCAACACCAGAAACGAGTCTCTAGCCCGAAAGGCACACGAGATATAGAGACGCAAAGTCGGTGAAATTTCCTATGGCGATTTCAATGCATTTGACACAGACGATTTTTCATGCGGTTCCGCGCACTTTGTTCCGCGGCCACGGGCCCGCCGTAGCTCCAATCCTGACACATTTTGGCACACATAAACTAGAGATACTTGGCTTTCGAATGAGCCCGGGCTCGAATTTTTGTCACCCCGGGAAGGTCCATCGGGTGGGGGCATGTCGGTTTTGGTTTTGCCGCTCCTCGGCCGTGCAAGTGAGGAGCATGCCCTTCCTAGAGGTAAGAGCCAAGTGTCCTGGGAGCTCCGCGAGCCTATCCGCGGATCTTTAGGTGCCTTGGCCGCGGAGCGGCACCGTTCCAAAGTGCGATCCGGCGGATTTGGACCGGGTCATGGTAACCAATTTGCCCCAAACTCCCTGGGTAGATAGCCCTACATGTGCCCTTTCGAACGATGGTAGTCTTATTAGTGTGGCCCCAGGAGAACCGGAGGTACGCGGGGTCAAAGTAGGTCATGGTAACCGATTTGCCCCAAACTCCCTGGGTAGATAGCCCTATATGTGCCCTTTCGAACGATGGTAGTCTTATTAGTGTGTCCCCAAGAGAACCGGAGATACGCGGGGCAAAAGTAGGTCAAGATTTGGCCGCGAAGGTCCATTTTGGCCCGGTACCGAGCAGCCGCCTTTCGTGGCATACAAAATTAAAGCCACTCACTTTGTAGAGGAGACTTGGGGCTCCACGAGGGTGGTGAAAGCTAGTCTCTAGCCCCAAGGGTTCGGGAGATATAGGGCCGCAAAGTCGGTCTACATTCCCTATGGCGTTTCCCATGTTAAAGTTTCCCTATGGAGATTCCAATGTTAAATTTTCACCGGGACGAGGTCCACTTCTCCCGGTACTGTGACCCGGGTATAAGAGTGAGCCACACGCCCTTTGGTGAGCTCGTAGGGGAGGACTTTGGCTCTGCACCAACACCAGAAACGAGTCTCTAGCCCGAAAGGCACGCGAGATATAGAGCCGCAAAGTCGGTGAAATTTCCTATGGCGATTTCAATGCATTTGACACTTAGACGATTTTTCATGCGGTTCCGCCCACTTTGTTCCGCGGCCACGGGCCCGCCGTAGCTCCAATCCTGACACATTTTGGCACACATAAACTAGAGATAATTGGCTTTCGAATGAGCCCGGGCTCGAATTTTTGTCACCCCGGGAAGGTGCATCGGGTGGGGGCATGTCGGTTTTGGTTTTGCCGCTCCTCGGCCGTGCAAGTGCGGAGCCTGCCCTTCCTAGAGGTAAGAGCCAAGTGTCCTGGGAGCTCCGCGAGCCTATCCGCGGATCTTCAGGTGCCTTGGCCGCGGAGCGGCACCGTTCCAAAGTGCGGTCCGGCGGATTTGGACCGGGTCATTGTAACCGATTTGCCCCAAACTCCCTAGGTAGATAGCCCTACATGTGCCCTTTCAAACGATGGTAGTCTTATTAGTGTGGCCCCAGGAGAACCGGAGATACGCGGGGCCAAAGTAGGTCATGGTAACCGATTTGCCCCAAACTCCCTGGGTAGATAGCCCTATATGTGCCCTTTCGAACGATGGTAGTCTTATTAGTGTGGCCCTAAGAGAACCGGAGATACGCGGGGCCAAAGTAGGTCAAGATTTGGCCGCGAAGGTCCACTTTGGCCCGGTACCGAGCAGCCGCCTTTCGTGGTGTACAAAATTAAAGCCACTCACTTTGTAGAGGAGACGTGCGGCTCCACGAGGGTGGTGAAAGCTAGTCTCTAGCCCCAAGGGTTCGGGAGATATAGGGCCGCAAAGTCGGTCCACATTCCCTACGGCGTTTCCCATGTTAAAGTTTCCCTATGGAGATTCCAATGATAAATGGTCACCGGGACGAGGTCCACTTCTCCCGATACTGTGTCCCGGCCATAAGTGTGAGCCACACGCCCTTTGGTGAGCTCATAGGGGAGGACTTGGGCTCTGCAGCAACACCAGAACAGAGTCTCTATCCCTTTTTTCGGGAGATATAGAGCCGCAAAGTCTGTGAAATTCCCTATGGCAATTTCAATGCATTCGACACTGTCATTTTCCTGAAAGTTCCCTATGGAGATTCCAATGTTAAATGGTCACCGGGACGAGGTTCACTTCTCCCGGTACTGTGTCCCGGCCATAAGTGTGAGCCACACGCCCTTTGGTGAGCTCGTAGGGGAGGACTTGGGCTCTGCACCAACACCAGAAACGAGTCTCTAGCCCGAAAGGCACACGAGATATAGAGACGCAAAGTCGGTGAAATTTCCTATGGCGATTTCAATGCATTTGACACTAAGACGATTTTTCATGCGGTTCCGCGCAATTTGTTCCGCGGTCATGGGCCCGCCGTAGCTCCAATCCTGACACATTTTGGCACACATAAACTAGAGATACTTGGCTTTCGAATGAACCCGGGCTCGAATTTTTGTCACCCCGGGAAGGTGCATCGGGTGGGGGCATGTCGGTTTTGGTTTTGCCGCTCCTCGGCCGTGCAAGTGCGGAGCCTGCACTTCCTAGAGGTAAGAGCCAAGTGTCCTGGGAGCTCCGCGAGCCTATCCGCGGAGCTTTAGGTGCCTTGGCCGCGGAGCGGCACCGTTCCAAAGTGCGGTCCGGCGGATTTGGACCGGGTCATGGTAACCGATTTGCCCCAAACTCCCTGGGTAGATAGCCCTACATGTGCCCTTTCGAACGATGGTAGTCTTATTAGTGTGGCCCCAGGAGAACCGGAGATACGCGGGGCCGAAGTAGGTCATGGTAACCGATTCGCCCCAAACTCCCTGGGTAGATAGCCCTATATGTGCCCTTTCGAACAATGGTAGTCTTATTAGTGTGGCCCTAAGAGAACCAGAGATACGCGGGGCCAAAGTAGGTAAAGATTTGGCCGCGAAGGTCCACTTTGGCCCGGTACCGAGCAGCCGCCTTTCGTGGCGTACAAAATTAAAGCCACTCACTTTGTAGAGGAGACTTGGGGCTCCACGAGGGTGGTGAAAGCTAGTCTCTAGCCCCAAGGGTTCGGGAGATATAGGGCCGCAAAGTCGGTCCACATTCCCTATGGCGTTTCCCATGTTAAAGTTTCCCTATGGAGATTCCAATGTAAAATTTTCACCGGGACGAGGTCCACTTCTCCCTGTACTGTGACCCGGGTATAAGAGTGAGCCACACGCCCTTTGGTGAGCTCGTAGGGGAGGACTTGGGCTCTGCACCAACACCAGAAACGAGTCTCTAGCCCGAAAGGCACGCGAGATATAGAGCCGCAAAGTCGGTGAAATTTCCTATGGCGATTTCAATGCATTTGACACTTAGACGATTTTTCATGCGGTTCCGCCCACTTTGTTCCGCGGCCACGGGCCCGCCGTAGCTCCAATCCTGACACATTTTGGCACACATAAACTAGAGATAATTGGCTTTCGAATGAGCCCGGGCTCGAATTTTTGTCACCCCGGGAAGGTGCATCGGGTGGGGGCATGTCGGTTTTGGTTTTGCCGCTCCTCGGCCGTGCAAGTGCGGAGCCTGCCCTTCCTAGAGGTAAGAGCCAAGTGTCCTGGGAGCTCCGCGAGCCTATCCGCGGATCTTTAGGTGCCTTGGCCGCGGAGCGGCACCGTTCCAAAGTGCGGTCCGGCGGATTTGGACCGGGTCATGGTAACCGATTTGCCCCAAACTCCCTAGGTAGATAGCCCTACATGTGCCCTTTCGAACGATGGTAGTCTTATTAGTGTGGCCCCAGGAGAACAGGAGATACGCGGGGCCAAAGTAGGTCATGGTAACCGATTTGCCCCAAACTCCCTGGGTAGATAGCCCTATATGTGCCCTTTCGAACGATGGTAGTCTTATTAGTGTGGCCCTAAGAGAACCGGAGATACGCGGGGCCAAAGTAGGTCAAGATTTGGCCGCGAAGGTCCACTTTAGCCCGGTACCGAGCAGCCGCCTTTCGTGGCGTACAAAATTAAAGCCACTCACTTTGTAGAGGAGACTTGGGGCTCCACGAGGGTGGTGAAAGCTAGTCTCTAGCCCCAAGGGTTCGGGAGATATAGGGCCGCAAAGTCGGTCCACATTCCCTATGGCGTTTCCCATGTTAAAGTTTCCCTATGGAGATTCCAATGTTAAATTTTCACCGGGACGAGGTCCACTTCTCCCGGTACTGTGACCCGGGTATAAGAGTGAGCCACACGCCCTTTGGTGAGCTCGTAGGGGAGGACTTGGGCTCTGCAACAACACCAGAAACGAGTCTCTAGCCCGAAAGGCACGCGAGATATAGAGACGCACAGTCGGTGAAATTTCCTATGGCGATTTCAATGCATTTGACACTTAGACGATTTTTCATGCGGTTCCGCGCACTTTGTTCCGCGGCCACGGGCCCGCCGTAGCTCCAATCCTGACACATTTTGGCACACATAAACTAGAGATACTTGGCTTTCGAATGAGCCCGGGCTCGAATTTTTGTCACCCCGGGAAGGTGCATCGGGTGGGGCCATGTCGGTTTTGGTTTTGCCGCTCCTCGGCCGTGCAAGTGCGGAGCCTGCCCTTCCTAGAGGTAAGAGCCAAGTGTCCTGGGAGCTCCGCGAGCCTATCCGCGGATCTTTAGGTGCCTTGTCCGCGGAGCGGCACCGTTCGAAAGTGCGGTCCGGCGGATTTGGACCGGGTCATGGTAACCGATTTGCCCCAAACTCCCTGGGTAGATAGCCCTACATGTGCCCTTTCGAACGATGGTAGTCTTATTAGTGTGGCCCCAGGAGAACCGGAGATACGCGGGGCCAAAGTAGGTCATGGTAACCGATTTGCCCCAAACTCCCTGGGTAGATAGCCCTATATGTGCCCTTTCGAACGATGGTAGTCTTATTAGTGTGGCCCCAAGAGAACCGGAGATACGCGGGGCCAAAATAGGTCAAGATTTGGCCGCGAAGGTCCACTTTGGCCCGGTACCGAGCAGCCGCCTTTCGTGGTGTACAAAATTAAAGCCACTCACTTTGTAGACGAGACTTGGGTCTCCACGAGTGTGTTGAAAGCTAGTCTCTAGCCCCAAGAGTTCGGGAGATATAGGGCCGCAAAGTCGGTCCACATTCCCTATGGCGTTTCCCATGTTAAAGTTTCCCTATGGAGATTCCAATGTTAAATGGTCACCGGGACGAGGTCCACTTCTCCCGGTACTGTGTCCCGGCCATAAGTGTGAGCCACACGCCCTTTGGTGAGCTCGTAGGGGAGGACTTGGGCTCTGCAGCAACACCAGAACCGAGTCTCTATCCCTTTTTTCGGGAGATATAGAGCCGCAAAGTCGGTGAAATTCCCTATGGCGATTTCAATGCATTCGACACTTAATCATTTTCCTGAAAGTTCCCTATGGAGATTCCAATGTTAAATTTTCACCGGGACGAGGTCCACTTCTCCCGGTACTGTGACCCGGGTATAAGAGTGAGCCACACGCCCTTTGGTGAGCTCGTAGGGGAGGACTTGGGCTCTGCACCAACACCAGAAACGAGTCTCTAGCCCGAAAGGCACGCGAGATATAGAGCCGCAAAGTCGGTGAAATTTCCTATGGCGATTTCAATGCATTTGACACTTAGACGACTTTTCATGCGGTTCCGCGCACTTTGTTCCGCGGCCACGGGCCCGCCGTAGCTCCAATCCTGACACATTTTGGCACACATAAACTAGAGATACTTGGCTTTCGAATGAGCCCGGGCTCGAATTTTTGTCACCCCGGGAAGGTGCATCGGGTGGGGGCATGTCGGTTTTGGTTTTGCCGCTCCTCGGCCGTGCAAGTGCGGAGCCTGCCCTTCCTAGAGGTAAGAGCCGAGTGTCCTGGGAGCTCCGCGAGCCTATCCGCGGATCTTTAGGTGCCTTGGCCGCGGAGCGGCACCGTTCCAAAATGCGGTCCGGCGGATTTGGACCGGGTCATGGTAACCGATTTGCCCCAAACTCCCTAGGTAGATAGCCCTACATGTGCCCTTTCGAACGATGGTAGTTTTATTAGTGTGGCCCCAGGAGAACCGGAGATACGCGGGGCCAAAGTAGGTCATGGTAACCGATTTGCCCCAAACTCCCTGGGTAGATAGCCCTATATGTGCCCTTTCGAACGATTGTAGTCTTATTAGTGTGGCCCTAAGAGAACCGGAGATACGCGAGGCCAAAGTAGGTCAAGATTTGGCCGCGAAGGTCCACTTTGGCCCGGTACCGAGCAGCCGCCTTTCGTGGCGTACAAAATTAAAGCCACTCACTTTGTAGAGGAGACTTGGGGCTCCACGAGTGTGTTGAAAGCTAGTCTCTAGCCCCAAGAGTTCGGGAGATATAGGGCCGCAAAGTCGGTCCACATTCCCTATGGCGTTTCCCATGTTAAAGTTTCCCTATGGAGATTCCAATGTTAAATGGTCACCGGGACGAGGTCCACTTCTCCCGGTACTGTGTCCCGGCCATAAGTGTGAGCCACACGCCCTTTGGTGAGCTCGTAGGGGAGGACTTGGGCTCTGCAGCAACACCAGAACAGAGTCTCTATCCCTTTTTTCGGGAGATATAGAGCCGCAAAGTCGGTGAAATTCACTATGGCGATTTCAATGCATTCGACACAGTCATTTTCCTGAAAGTTCCCTATGGAGATTCAAATGTTAAATTTTCACCGGGACGAGGTCCACTTCTCCCGGTACTGTGACCCGGGTATAAGAGTGAGCCACACACCCTTTGGTGAGCTCGTAGGGGAGGACTTGGGCTCTGCAACAACACCAGAAACGAGTCTCTAGCCCGAAAGGCACGCGAGATATAGAGCCGCAAAGTCGGTGAAATTTCCTATGGCGATTTCAATGCATTTGACACTTAGACGATTTTTCATGCGGTTCCGCGCACTTTGTTCCGCGGCCACGGGCTCGCCGTAGCTCCAATCCTGACACATTTTGGCACACATAAACTAGAGATACTTGGCTTTCGAATGAGCCCGGGCTCGAATTTTTGTCACCCCGGGAAGGTCCATCGGGTGGGGGCATGTCGGTTTTGGTTTTGCCGCTCCTCGGCCGTGCAAGTGAGGAGCATGCCCTTCCTAGAGGTAAGAGCCAAGTGTCCTGGGAGCTCCGCGAGCCTATCCGCGGATCTTTAGGTGCCTTGGCCGCGGAGCGGCACCGTTCCAAAAGCGGTCCGGCGGATTTGGACCGGGTCATGGTAACCGATTTGCCCCAAACTCCCTGGGTAGATAGCCCTACATGTGCCCTTTCGAACGATGGTAGTCTTTTTAGTGTGGCCCCAGGAGAACCGGAGATACGCGGGGTCAAAGTAGGTCATGGTAACCGATTTGCCCCAAACTCCATGGGTAGATAGCCCTATATGTGCCTTTCGAACGATGGTAGTCTTATTAGTGTGGCCCCAAGAGAACCGGAGATACGCGGGGCAAAAGTAGGTCAAGATTTGGCCGCGAAGGTCCACTTTGGCCCGGTACCGAGCAGCCGCCTTTCGTGGCATACAAAATTAAAGCCACTCACTTTGTAGAGGAGACTTGGGGCTCCACGAGTGTGTTGAAAGCTAGTCTCTAGCCCCAAGAGTTCGGGAGATATAGGGCCGCAAAGTCGGTCCACATTCCCTATGGCGTTTCCCATGTTAAAGTTTCCCTATGGAGATTCCAATGTTAAATGGTCACCGGGACGAGGTCCACTTCTCCCGGTACTGTGTCCCGGCCATAAGTGTGAGCCACACGCCCTTTGGTGAGCTCGTAGGGGAGGACTTGGGCTCTGCAGCAACACCAGAACAGAGTCTCTATCCCTTTTTTCGGGAGATATAGAGCCGCAAAGTCGGTGAAATTCCCTATGGCGATTTCAATGCATTCGACACAGTCATTTTCCTGAAAGTTCCCTATGGAGATTCCAATGTTAAATTTTCACCGGGACGAGGTCCACTTCTCCCGGTACTGTGACCCGGGTATAAGAGTGAGCCACACGCCCTTTGGTGAGCTCGTAGGGGAGGACTTGGGCTCTGCACCAACACCAGAAACGAGTCTCTAGCCCGAAAGGCACGCGAGATATAGAGACGCAAAGTCGGTGAAATTTCCTATGGCGATTTCAATGCATTTGACACTTAGACGATTTTTCATGCGGTTCCGTGCACTTTGTTCCGCGGCCACGGGCCCGCCGTAGCTCCAATCCTGACACATTTTGGCACACATAAACTAGAGATACTTGGCTTTCGAATGAGCCCGGGCTCGAATTTTTGTCACCCCGGGAAGGTGCATCGGGTGGGGGCATGTCGGTTTTGGTTTTGCCGCTCCTCGGCCGTGCAAGTGCGGAGCCTGCCCTTCCTAGAGGTAAGAGCCGAGTGTCCTGGGAGCTCCGCGAGCCTATCCGTGGATCTTTAGGTGCCTTGGCCGCGGAGCGGCACCGTTCCAAAATGCGGTCCGGCGGATTTGGACCGGGTCATGGTAACCGATTTGCCCCAAACTCCCTAGGTAGATAGCCCTACATGTGCCCTTTCGAACGATGGTAGTCTTATTAGTGTGGCCCCAGGAGAACCGGAGATACGCGGGGCCAAAGTAGGTCATGGTAACCGATTTGCCCCAAACTCCCTGGGTAGATAGCCCTATATGTGCCCTTTCGAACGATGGTAGTCTTATTAGTGTGGCCCTAAGAGAACCGGAGATACGCGAGGCCAAAGTAGGTCAAGATTTGGCCGCGAAGGTCCACTTTGGCCCGGTACCGAGCAGCCGCCTTTCGTGGCGTACAAAATTAAAGCCACTCACTTTGTAGAGGAGACTTGGGGCTCCACGAGGGTGGTGAAAGCTAGTCTCTAGGGCCGCAAAGTCGGTCCACATTCCCTATGGCGTTTCCCATGTTAAAGTTTCCCTATGGAGATTCCAATGATAAATGGTCACCGGGACGAGGTCCACTTCTCCCGGTACTGTGTCCCGGCCATAAGTGTGAGCCACACGCCCTTTGGTGAGCTCGTAGGGGAGGACTTGGGCTCTGCAGCAACACCAGAACAGAGTCTCTATCCCTTTTTTCGGGAGATATAGAGCCGCAAAGTCGGTGAAATTCCCTATGGCGATTTCAATGCATTCGACACAGTCATTTTCCTGAAAGTTCCCTATGGAGATTCCAATGTTAAATTTTCACCGGGACGAGGTCCACTTCTCCCGGTACTGTGACCCGGGTATAAGAGTGAGCCACACGCCCTTTGGTGAGCTCGTAGGGGAGGACTTGGGCTCTGCACCAACACCAGAAACGAGTCTCTAGCCCGAAAGGCACGCGAGATATAGAGACGCAAAGTCGGTGAAATTTCCTATGGCGATTTCAATGCATTTGACACTTAGACGATTTTTCATGCGGTTCCGTGCACTTTGTTCCGCGGCCACGGGCCCGCCGTAGCTCCAATCCTGACACATTTTGGCACACATAAACTAGAGATACTTGGCTTTCGAATGAGCCCGGGCTCGAATTTTTGTCACCCCGGGAAGGTGCATCGGGTGGGGCCATGTCGGTTTTGGTTTTGCCGCTCCTCGGCCGTGCAAGTGCGGAGCCTGCCCTTCCTAGAGGTAAGAGCCAAGTGTCCTGGGAGCTCCGCGAGCCTATCCGCGGATCTTTAGGTGCCTTGGCCGCGGAGCGGCACCGTTCCAAAGTGCGGTCCGGCGGATTTGGACCGGGTCATGGTAACCGATTTGCCCCAAACTCCCTAGGTAGATAGCCCTACATGTGCCCTTTCGAACGATGGTAGTCTTATTAGTGTGGCCCCAGGAGAACCGGAGATACGCGGGGCCAAAGTAGGTCATGGTAACCGATTTGCCCCAAACTCCCTGGGTAGATAGCCCTATATGTGCCCTTTCGAACGATCGTAGTCTTATTAGTGTGGCCCTAAGAGAACCGGAGATACGCGGGGCCAAAGTAGGTCAAGATTTGGCCGCGAAGGTCCACTTTAGCCCGGTACCGAGCAGCCGCCTTTCGTGGCGTACAAAATTAAAGCCACTCACTTTGTAGAGGAGACTTGGGGCTCCACGAGGGTGGTGAAAGCTAGTCTCTAGCCCCAAGGGTTCGGGAGATATAGGGCCGCAAAGTCGGTCCACATTCCCTATGGCGTTTCCCATGTTAAAGTTTCCCTAAGGAGATTCCAATGTTAAATTTTCACCGGGACGAGGTCCACTTCTCCCGGTACTGTGACCCGGGTATAAGAGTGAGCCACACGCCCTTTGGTGAGCTCGTAGGGGAGGACTTGGGCTCTGCAACAACACCAGAAACGAGTCTCTAGCCCGAAAGGCACGCGAGATATAGAGACGCAAAGTCGGTGAAATTTCCTATGGCGATTTCAATGCATTTGACACTTAGACGATTTTTCATGCGGTTCCGCGCACTTTGTTCCGCGGCCACGGGCCCGCCGTAGCTCCAATCCTGACACATTTTGGCACACATAAACTAGAGATACTTGGCTTTCGAATGAGCCCGGGCACGAATTTTTGTCACCCCGGGAAGGTGCATCGGGTGGGGGCATGTCGGTTTTGGTTTTGCCGCTCCTCGGCCGTGCAAGTGCGGAGCCTGCCCTTCCTAGAGGTAAGAGCCGAGTGTCCTGGGAGCTCCGCGAGCCTATCCGTGGATCTTTAGGTGCCTTGGCCGCGGAGCGGCACCGTTCCAAAATGCGGTCCGGCGGATTTGGACCGGGTCATGGTAACCGATTTGCCCCAAACTCCCTAGGTAGATAGCCCTACATGTGCCCTTTCGAACGATGGTAGTCTTATTAGTGTGGCCCCAGGAGAACCGGAGATACGCGGGGCCAAAGTAGGTCATGGTAACCGATTTGCCCCAAACTCCCTGGGTAGATAGCCCTATATGTGCCCTTTCGAACGATGGTAGTCTTATTAGTGTGGCCCTAAGAGAACCGGAGATACGCGAGGCCAAAGTAGGTCAAGATTTGGCCGCGAAGGTCCACTTTGGCCCGGTACCGAGCAGCCGCCTTTCGTGGCGTACAAAATTAAAGCCACTCACTTTGTAGAGGAGACTTGGGGCTCCACGAGGGTGGTGAAAGCTAGTCTCTAGGGCCGCAAAGTCGGTCCACATTCCCTATGGCGTTTCCCATGTTAAAGTTTCCCTATGGAGATTCCAATGATAAATGGTCACCGGGACGAGGTCCACTTCTCCCGGTACTGTGTCCCGGCCATAAGTGTGAGCCACACGCCCTTTGGTGAGCTCATAGGGGAGGACTTGGGCTCTGCAGCAACACCAGAACAGAGTCTCTATCCCTTTTTTCGGGAGATATAGAGCCGCAAAGTCTGTGAAATTCCCTATGGCGATTTCAATGCATTCGACACTTTGTCATTTTCCTGAAAGTTCCCCTATGGAGATTCCAATGTTAAATGGTCACCGGGACGAGGTTCACTTCTCCCGGTACTGTGTCCCAGCCATAAGTGTGAGCCACACGCCCTTTGGTGAGCTCGTAGGGGAGGACTTGGGCTCTGCACCAACACCAGAAACGAGTCTCTAGCCCGAAAGGCACGCGAGATATAGAGCCGCAAAGTCGGTGAAATTTCCTATGGCGATTTCAATGCATTTGACACTTAGACGATTTTTCATGCGGTTCCGCGCACTTTGTTCCGCGGCCACGGGCCCGCCGTAGCTCCAATCCTGACACATTTTGGCACACATAAACTAGAGATACTTGGCTTTCGAATGAGCCCGGGCTCGAATTTTTGTCACCCCGGGAAGGTGCATCGGGTGGGGGCATGTCGGTTTTGGTTTTGCCGCTCCTCGGCTGTGCAAGTGCGGAGCCTGCCCTTCCTAGAGGTA
Organism: Dendropsophus ebraccatus; assembly: GCF_027789765.1. Classification (NCBI taxonomy): domain Eukaryota; kingdom Metazoa; phylum Chordata; class Amphibia; order Anura; family Hylidae; genus Dendropsophus; species Dendropsophus ebraccatus. The sequence goes on from NC_091459.1 coordinate 62,014,279, forward strand.
AGAGCCAAGTGTCCTGGGAGCTCCGCGAGCCTATCCGCGGATCTTTAGGTGCCTTGTCCGCGGAGCGGCACCGTTCGAAAGTGCGGTCCGGCGGATTTGGACCGGGTCATGGTAACCGATTTGCCCCAAACTCCCTGGGTAGATAGCCCTACATGTGCCCTTTCGAACGATGGTAGTCTTATTAGTGTGGCCCCAGGAGAACCGGAGATACGCGGGGCCAAAGTAGGTCATGGTAACCGATTTGCCCCAAACTCCCTGGGTAGATAGCCCTATATGTGCCCTTTCGAACGATGGTAGTCTTATTAGTGTGGCCCCAAGAGAACCGGAGATACGCGGGGCCAAAGTAGGTCAAGATTTGGCCGCGAAGGTCCACTTTGGCCCGATACCGAGCAGCCGCCTTTCGTGGTGTACAAAATTAAAGCCACTCACTTTGTAGAGGAGACTTGGGGCTCCACGAGGGTGGTGAAAGCTAGTCTCTAGCCCCAAGGGTTCGGAAGATATAGGGCCGCAAAGTCGGTCCACATTCCCTATGGCGTTTCCCATGTTAAAGTTTCCCTATGGAGATTCCAATGATAAATGGTCACCGGGACGAGGTCCACTTCTCCCGGTACTGTGTCCCGGCCATAAGTGTGAGCCACACGCCCTTTGGTGAGCTCATAGGGGACGACTTGGGCTCTGCAGCAACACCAGAACAGAGTCTCTATCCCTTTTTTCGGGAGATATAGAGCCGCAAAGTCTGTGAAATTCCCTATGGCGATTTCAATGCATTCGACACTTTGTCATTTTCCTGAAAGTTCCCTATGGAGATTCCAATGTTAAATTTTCACCGGGACGAGGTCCACTTCTCCCGGTACTGTGACCCGGGTATAAGAGTGAGCCACACGCCCTTTGGTGAGCTCGTAGGGGAGGACTTGGGCTCTGCACCAACACCAGAAACGAGTCTCTAGCCCGAAAGGCACGCGAGATATAGAGCCGCAAAGTCGGTGAAATTTCCTATGGCGATTTCAATGCATTTGACACTTAGACGACTTTTCATGCGGTTCCGCGCACTTTGTTCCGCGGCCACGGGCCCGCCGTAGCTCCAATCCTGACACATTTTGGCACACATAAACTAGAGATACTTGGCTTTCGAATGAGCCCGGGCTCGAATTTTTGTCACCCCGGGAAGGTGCATCGGGTGGGGGCATGTCGGTTTTGGTTTTGCCGCTCCTCGGCCGTGCAAGTGCGGAGCCTGCCCTTCCTAGAGGTAAGAGCCGAGTGTCCTGGGAGCTCCGCGAGCCTATCCGCGGATCTTTAGGTGCCTTGGCCGCGGAGCGGCACCGTTCCAAAATGCGGTCCGGCGGATTTGGACCGGGTCATGGTAACCGATTTGCCCCAAACTCCCTAGGTAGATAGCCCTACATGTGCCCTTTCGAACGATGGTAGTTTTATTAGTGTGGCCCCAGGAGAACCGGAGATACGCGGGGCCAAAGTAGGTCATGGTAACCGATTTGCCCCAAACTCCCTGGGTAGATAGCCCTATATGTGCCCTTTCGAACGATTGTAGTCTTATTAGTGTGGCCCTAAGAGAACCGGAGATACGCGAGGCCAAAGTAGGTCAAGATTTGGCCGCGAAGGTCCACTTTGGCCCGGTACCGAGCAGCCGCCTTTCGTGGCGTACAAAATTAAAGCCACTCACTTTGTAGAGGAGACTTGGGGCTCCACGAGTGTGGTGAAAGCTAGTCTCTAGGGCCGCAAAGTCGGTCCACATTCCCTATGGCGTTTCCCATGTTAAAGTTTCCCTATGGAGATTCCAATGATAAATGGTCACCGGGACGAGGTCCACTTCTCCCGGTACTGTGTCCCGGCCATAAGTGTGAGCCACACGCCCTTTGGTGAGCTCGTAGGGGAGGACTTAGGCTCTGCAGCAACACCAGAACAGAGTCTCTATCCCTTTTTTCGGGAGATATAGAGCCGCAAAGTCGGTGAAATTCCCTATGGCGATTTCAATGCATTCGACACAGTCATTTTCCTGAAAGTTCCCTATGGAGATTCCAATGTTAAATTTTCACCGGGACGAGGTCCACTTCTCCCGGTACTGTGACCCGGGTATAAGAGTGAGCCACACGCCCTTTGGTGAGCTCGTAGGGGAGGACTTGGGCTCTGCAACAACACCAGAAACGAGTCTCTAGCCCGAAAGGCACGCGAGATATAGAGACGCAAAGTCGGTGAAATTTCCTATGGCGATTTCAATGCATTTGACACTTAGACGATTTTTCATGCGGTTTCGCGCACTTTGTTCCGCGGCCACGGGCCCGCCGTAGCTCCAATCCTGACACATTTTGGCACACATAAACTAGAGATACTTGGCTTTCGAATGAGCCCGGGCTCGAATTTTTGTCACCCCGGGAAGGTCCATCGGGTGGGGTCATGTCGGTTTTGGTTTTGCCGCTCCTCGGCCGTGCAAGTGAGGAGCATGCCCTTCCTAGAGGTAAGAGCCAAGTGTCTTGGGAGCTCCGCGAGCCTATCCGCGGATCTTTAGGTGCCTTGTCCGCGGAGCGGCACCGTTCGAAAGTGCGGTCCGGCGGATTTGGACCGGGTCATGGTAACCGATTTGCCCCAAACTCCCTGGGTAGATAGCCCTACATGTGCCCTTTCGAACGATGGTAGTCTTATTAGTGTGGCCCCAGGAGAACCGGAGATACGCGGGGCCAAAGTAGGTCATGGTAACCGATTTGCCCCAAACTCCCTGGGTAGATAGCCCTATATGTGCCCTTTCGAACGATGGTAGTCTTATTAGTGTGGCCCCAAGAGAACCGGAGATACGCGGGGCCAAAATAGGTCAAGATTTGGCCGCGAAGGTCCACTTTGGCCCGGTACCGAGCAGCCGCCTTTCGTGGTGTACAAAATTAAAGCCACTCACTTTGTAGAGGAGACTTGGGGCTCCACGAGGGTGGTGAAAGCTAGTCTCTAGCCCCAAGGGTTCGGGAGATATAGGGCCGCAAAGTCGGTCCACATTCCCTATTGCGTTTCCCATGTTAAAGTTTCCCTATGGAGATTCCAATGATAAATGGTCACCGGGACGAGGTCCACTTCTCCCGATACTGTGTCCCGGCCATAAGTGTGAGCCACACGCCCTTTGGTGAGCTCATAGGGGAGGACTTGGGCTCTGCAGCAACACCAGAACAGAGTCCCTATCCCTTTTTTCGGGAGATATAGAGCCGCAAAGTCTGTGAAATTCCCTATGGCGATTTCAATGCATTCGACACTTTGTCATTTTCCTGAAAGTTCCCTATGGAGATTCCAATGTTAAATGGTCACCGGGACGAGGTTCACTTCTCCCGGTACTGTGTCCCGGCCATAAGTGTGAGCCACACGCCCTTTGGTGAGCTCGTAGGGGAGGACTTGGGCTCTGCACCAACACCAGAAACGAGTCTCTAGCCCGAAAGGCACACGAGATATAGAGACGCAAAGTCGGTGAAATTTCCTATGGCGATTTCAATGCATTTGACACTTAGACGATTTTTCATGCGGTTCCGCCCACTTTGTTCCGCGGCCACGGGCCCGCCGTAGCTCCAATCCTGACACATTTTGGCACACATAAACTAGAGATACTTGGCTTTCGAATGAGCCCGGGCTCGAATTTTTGTCACCCCGGGAAGGTGCATCGGGTGGGGGCATGTCGGTTTTGGTTTTGCCGCTCCTCGGCCGTGCAAGTGCGGAGCCTGCCCTTCCTAGAGGTAAGAGCCGAGTGTCCTGGGAGCTCCGCGAGCCTATCCGTGGATCTTTAGGTGCCTTGGCCGCGGAGCGGCACCGTTCCAAAATGCGGTCCGGCGGATTTGGACCGGGTCATGGTAACCGATTTGCCCCAAACTCCCTAGGTAGATAGCCCTACATGTGCCCTTTCGAACGATGGTAGTCTTATTAGTGTGGCCCCAGGAGAACCGGAGATACGCAGGGCCAAAGTAGGTCATGGTAACCGATTTGCCCCAAACTCCCTGGGTAGATAGCCCTATATGTGCCCTTTCGAACGATGGTAGTCTTATTAGTGTGGCCCTAAGAGAACCGGAGATACGCGAGGCCAAAGTAGGTCAAGATTTGGCCGCGAAGGTCCACTTTGGCCCGGTACCGAGCAGCCGCCTTTCGTGGCGTACAAAATTAAAGCCACTCACTTTGTAGAGGAGACTTGGGGCTCCACGAGGGTGGTGAAAGCTAGTCTCTAGGGCCGCAAAGTCGGTCCACATTCCCTATGGCGTTTCCCATGTTAAAGTTTCCCTATGGAGATTCCAATGATAAATGGTCACCGGGACGAGGTCCACTTCTCCCGGTACTGTGTCCCGGCCATAAGTGTGAGCCACACGCCCTTTGGTGAGCTCGTAGGGGAGGACTTGGGCTCTGCAGCAACACCAGAACAGAGTCTCTATCCCTTTTTTCGGGAGATATAGAGCCGCAAAGTCGGTGAAATTCCCTATGGCGATTTCAATGCATTCGACACAGTCATTTTCCTGAAAGTTCCCTATGGAGATTCCAATGTTAAATTTTCACCGGGAGGAGGTCCACTTCTCCCGGTACTGTGACCCGGGTATAAGAGTGAGCCACACGCCCTTTGGTGAGCTCGTAGGGGAGGACTTGGGCTCTGCACCAACACCAGAAACGAGTCTCTAGCCCGAAAGGCACGCGAGATATAGAGACGCAAAGTCGGTGAAATTTCCTATGGCGATTTCAATGCATTTGACACTAAGACGATTTTTCATGCGGTTCCGCGCACTTTGTTCCGCGGCCACGGGCCTGCCGTAGCTCCAATCCTGACACATTTTGGCACACATAAACTAGAGATACTTGGCTTTCGAATGAGCCCGGGCTCGAATTTTTGTCACCCCGGGAAGGTGCATCGGGTGGGGCCATGTCGGTTTTGGTTTTGCCGCTCCTCGGCCGTGCAAGTGCGGAGCCTGCCCTTCCTAGAGGTAAGAGCCAAGTGTCCTGGGAGCTCCGCGAGCCTATCCGCGGATCTTTAGGTGCCTTGTCCGCGGAGCGGCACCGTTCGAAAGTGCGGTCCGGCGGATTTGGACCGGGTCATGGTAACCGATTTGCCCCAAACTCCCTGGGTAGATAGCCCTACATGTGCCCTTTCGAACGATGGTAGTCTTATTAGTGTGGCCCCAGGAGAACCGGAGATACGCGGGGCCAAAGTAGGTCATGGTAACCGATTTGCCCCAAACTCCCTGGGTAGATAGCCCTATATGTGCCCTTTCGAACGATGGTAGTCTTATTAGTGTGGCCCCAAGAGAACCGGAGATACGCGGGGCCAAAATAGGTCAAGATTTGGCCGCGAAGGTCCACTTTGGCCCGGTACCGAGCAGCCGCCTTTCGTGGTGTACAAAATTAAAGCCACTCACTTTGTAGAGGAGACTTGGGGCTCCACGAGGGTGGTGAAAGCTAGTCTCTAGCCCCAAGGGTTCGGGAGATATAGGGCCGCAAAGTCGGTCCACATTCCCTATTGCGTTTCCCATGTTAAAGTTTCCCTATGGAGATTCCAATGATAAATGGTCACCGGGACGAGGTCCACTTCTCCCGATACTGTGTCCCGGCCATAAGTGTGAGCCACACGCCCTTTGGTGAGCTCATAGGGGAGGACTTGGGCTCTGCAGCAACACCAGAACAGAGTCTCTATCCCTTTTTTCGGGAGATATAGAACCGCAAAGTCTGTGAAATTCCCTATGGCGATTTCAATGCATTCGACACTTTGTCATTTTCCTGAAAGTTCCCTATGGAGATTCCAATGTTAAATGGTCACCGGGACGAGGTTCACTTCTCCCGGTACTGTGTCCCGGCCATAAGTGTGAGCCACACGCCCTTTGGTGAGCTCGTAGGGGAGGACTTGGGCTCTGCACCAACACCAGAAACGAGTCTCTAGCCCGAAAGGCACACGAGATATAGAGACGCAAAGTCGGTGAAATTTCCTATGGCGATTTCAATGCATTTGACACTTAGACGATTTTTCATGCGGTTCCGCGCACTTTGTTCCGCGGCCACGGGCCCGCCGTAGCTCCAATCCTGACACATTTTGGCACACATAAACTAGAGATACTTGGCTTTCGAATGAGCCCGGGCTCGAATTTTTGTCACCCCGGGAAGGTCCATCGGGTGGGGGCATGTCGGTTTTGGTTTTGCCGCTCCTCGGCCGTGCAAGTGAGGAGCATGCCCTTCCTAGAGGTAAGAGCCAAGTGTCCTGGGAGCTCCGCGAGCCTATCCGCGGATCTTTAGGTGCCTTGGCCGCGGAGCGGCACCGTTTCAAAGTGCGGTCCGGCGGATTTGGACCGGGTCATGGTAACCAATTTGCCCCAAACTCCCTAGGTAGATAGCCCTACATGTGCCCTTTCGAACGATGGTAGTCTTATTAGTGTGGCCCCAGGAGAACCGGAGATACGCGGGGCCAAAGTAGGTCATGGTAACCGATTTGCCCCAAACTCCCTGGGTAGATAGCCCTATATGTGCCCTTTCGAACGATGGTAGTCTTATTAGTGTGGCCCTAAGAGAACCGGAGATACGCGGGGCCAAAGTAGGTCAAGATTTGGCCGCGAAGGTCCACTTTGGCCCGGTACCGAGCAGCCGCCTTTCGTGGCATACAAAATTAAAGCCATTCACTTTGTAGAGGAGACTTGGGGCTCCACGAGGGTGGTGAAAGCTAGTCTCTAGCCCCAAGGGTTCGGGAGATATAGGGCCGCAAAGTCGGTCCACATTCCCTATGGCGTTTCCCATGTTAAAGTTTCCCTATGGAGATTCCAATGTTAAATTTTCACCGGGACGAGGTCCACTTCTCCCGGTACTGTGACCCGGGTATAAGAGTGAGCCACACGCCCTTTGGTGAGCTCGTAGGGGAGGACTTGGGCTCTGCAACAACACCAGAAACGAGTCTCTAGCCCGAAAGGCACGCGAGATATAGAGACGCAAAGTCGGCGAAATTTCCTATGGCGATTTCAATGCATTTGACACTTAGACGATTTCTCATGCGGTTCCGCGCACTTTGTTCCGCGGTCACGGGCCCGCCGTAGCTCCAATCCTGACACATTTTGGCACACATAAACTAGAGATACTTGGCTTTCGAATGAACCCGGGCTCGAATTTTTGTCACCCCGGGAAGGTGCATCGGGTGGGGGAATGTCGGTTTTGGTTTTGCCGCTCCTCGGCCGTGCAAGTGCGGAGCCTGCCCTTCCTAGAGGTAAGAGCCAAGTGTCCTGGGAGCTCCGCGAGCCTATCCGCGGAGCTTTAGGTGCCTTGGCCGCGGAGCGGCACCGTTCCAAAGTGCGGTCCGGCGGATTTGGACCGGGTCATGGTAACCGATTTGCCCCAAACTCCCTAGGTAGATAGCCCTACATGTGCCCTTTCGAACGATGGTAGTCTTATTAGTGTGGCCCCAGGAGAACCGAAGATACGCGGGGCCAAAGTAGGTCATGGTAACCGATTTGCCCCAAATTCCCTGGGTAGATAGCCCTATATGTGCCCTTTCGAATGATGGTAGTCTTATTAGTGTGGCCCTAAGAGAACCGGAGATACGCGGGGCCAAAGTAGGTCAAGATTTGGCCGCGAAGGTCCACTTTGGCCCGGTACCGAGCAGCCGCCTTTCGTGGCGTACAAAATTAAAGCCACTCACTTTGTAGAGGAGACTTGGGGCTCCACGAGGGTGGTGAAAGCTAGTCTCTAGCCCCAAGGGTTCGGGAGATATAGGGCCGCAAACTCGGTCCACATTCCCTATGGCGTTTCCCATGTTAAAGTTTCCCTATGGAGATTCCAATGTTAAATTTTCACCGGGACGAGGTCCACTTCTCCCGGTACTGTGACCCGGGTATAAGAGTGAGCCACACGCCCTTTGGTGAGCTCGTAGGGGAGGACTTGGGCTCTGCACCAACACCAGAAACGAGTCTCTAGCCCGAAAGGCACGCGAGATATAGAGACGCAAAGTCGGTGAAATTTCCTATGGCGATTTCAATGCATTTGACACTTAGACGATTTTTCATGCGGTTCCGCCCACTTTGTTCCGCGGCCACGGGCCCGCCGTAGCTCCAATCCTGACACATTTTGGCACACATAAACTAGAGATAATTGGCTTTCGAATGAGCCCGGGCACGAATTTTTGTCACCCCGGGAAGGTGCATCGGGTGGGGGCATGTCGGTTTTGGTTTTGCCGCTCCTCGGCCGTGCAAGTGCGGAGCCTGCCCTTCCTAGAGGTAAGAGCCAAGTGTCCTGGGAGCTCCGCGAGCCTATCCGCGGATCTTTAGGTGCCTTGGCCGCGGAGCGGCACCGTTCCAAAGTGCGGTCCGGCGGATTTGGACCGGGTCATGGTAACCGATTTGCCCCAAACTCCCTAGGTAGATAGCCCTACATGTGCCCTTTCGAACGATGGTAGTCTTATTACTGTGGCCCCAGGAGAACCGAAGATACGCGGGGCCAAAGTAGGTCATGGTAACCGATTTGCCCCAAATTCCCTGGGTAGATAGCCCTATATGTGCCCTTTCGAACGATGGTAGTCTTATTAGTGTGGCCCTAAGAGAACCGGAGATACGCGGGGCCAAAGTAGGTCAAGATTTGGCCGCGAAGGTCCACTTTGGCCCGGTACCGAGCAGCCGCCTTTCGTGGCGTACAAAATTAAAGCCACTCACTTTGTAGAGGAGACTTGGGGCTCCACGAGGGTGGTGAAAGCTAGTCTCTAGGGCCGCAAAGTCGGTCCACATTCCCTATGGCGTTTCCCATGTTAAAGTTTCCCTATGGAGATTCCAATGATAAATGGTCACCGGGACGAGGTCCACTTCTCCCGGTACTGTGTCCCGGCCATAAGTGTGAGCCACACGCCCTTTGGTGAGCTCATAGGGGAGGACTTGGGCTCTGCAGCAACACCAGAACAGAGTCTCTATCCCTTTTTTCGGGAGATATAGAGCCGCAAAGTCGGTGAAATTCCCTATGGCGATTTCAATGCATTCGACACAGTCATTTTCCTGAATGTTCCCTATGGAGATTCCAATGTTAAATGGTCACCGGGACGAGGTCCACTTCTCCCGGTACTGTGACCCGGGTATAAGAGTGAGCCACACGCCCTTTGGTGAGCTCGTAGGGGAGGACTTGGGCTCTGCAACAACACCAGAAACGAGTCTCTAGCCCGAAAGGCACGCGAGATATAGAGACGCAAAGTCGGTGAAATTTCCTATGGCGATTTCAATGCATTTGACACTTAGACGATTTTTCATGCGGTTCCGCGCACTTTGTTCCGCGGCCACGGGCCTGCCGTAGCTCCAATCCTGACACATTTTGGCACACATAAACTAGAGATACTTGGCTTTCGAATGAGCCCGGGCTCGAATTTTTGTCACCCCGGGAAGGTGCATCGGGTGGGGGCATGTCGGTTTTGGTTTTGCCGCTCCTCGGCCGTGCAAGTGCGGAGCCTGCCCTTCCTAGAGGTAAGAGCCAAGTGTCCTGGGAGCTCCGCGAGCCTATCCGCGGATCTTTAGGTGCCTTGGCCGCGGAGCGGCACCGTTCGAAAGTGCGGTCCGGCGGATTTGGACCGGGTCATGGTAACCGATTTGCCCCAAACTCCCTAGGTAGATAGCCCTACATGTGCCCTTTCGAACGATGGTAGTCTTATTAGTGTGGCCCCAGGAGAACCGGAGATACGCGGGGCCAAAGTAGGTCATGGTAACCGATTTGCCCCAAACTCCCTGGGTAGATAGCCCTATATGTGCCCTTTCGAACGATGGTAGTCTTATTAGTGTGGCCCCAAGAGAACCGGAGATACGCGGGGCCAAAATAGGTCAAGATTTGGCCGCGAAGGTCCACTTTGGCCCGGTACCGAGCAGCCGCCTTTCGTGGCGTACAAAATTAAAGCCACTCACTTTGTAGAGGAGACTTGGGGCTCCACGAGGGTGGTGAAAGCTAGTCTCTAGCCCCAAGGGTTCGGGAGATATAGGGCCGCAAAGTCGGTCCACATTCCCTATTGCGTTTCCCATGTTAAAGTTTCCCTATGGAGATTCCAATGATAAATGGTCACCGGGACGAGGTCCACTTCTCCCGATACTGTGTCCCGGCCATAAGTGTGAGCCACACGCCCTTTGGTGAGCTCATAGGGGAGGACTTGGGCTCTGCAGCAACACCAGAACAGAGTCTCTATCCCTTTTTTCGGGAGATATAGAGCCGCAAAGTCTGTGAAATTCCCTATGGCGATTTCAATGCATTCGACACTTTGTCATTTTCCTGAAAGTTCCCTATGGAGATTCCAATGTTAAATGGTCACCGGGACGAGGTTCACTTCTCCCGGTACTGTGTCCCGGCCATAAGTGTGAGCCACACGCCCTTTGGTGAGCTCGTAGGGGAGGACTTGGGCTCTGCATTAACACCAGAAACGAGTCTCTAACCCGAAAGGCACGCGAGATATAGAGCCGCAAAGTCGGTGAAATTTCCTATGGCGATTTCAATGCATTTGACACTTAGACGATTTTTCATGCGGTTCCGCGCACTTTGTTCCGTGGCCACGGGCCCGCCGTAGCTCCAATTCTAAAACATTTTGGCACACATAAACTAGAGATACTTGGCTTTCGAATGAGCCCGGGCTCGAATTTTTGTCACCCCGGGAAGGTGCATCGGGTGGGGGCATGTCGGTTTTGGTTTTGCCGCTCCTCGGCCGTGCAAGTGCGGAGCCTGCCCTTCCTAGAGGTAAGAGCCAAGTGTCCTGGGAGCTCCGCGAGCCTATCCACGGATCTTTAGGTGCCTTGGCCGCGGAGCGGCACCGTTCCAAAGTGCGGTCCGGCGGATTTGGACCGGGTCATGGTAACCGATTTGCCCCAAACTCCCTGGGTAGATAGCCCTACATGTGCCCTTTCGAACGATGGTAGTCTTATTAGTGTGGCCCCAGGAGAACCGGAGATACGCGGGGCCGAAGTAGGTCATGGTAACCGATTCGCCCCAAACTCCCTGGGTAGATAGCCCTATATGTGCCCTTTCGAACGATGGTAGTCTTATTAGTGTGGCCCTAAGAGAACCAGAGATACGCGGGGCCAAAGTAGGTCAAGATTTGGCCGCGAAGGTCCACTTTGGCCCGGTACCGAGCAGCCGCCTTTCGTGGCGTACAAAATTAAAGCCACTCACTTTGTAGAGGAGACTTGGGGCTCCACGAGGGTGGTGAAAGCTAGTCTCTAGCCCCAAGGGTTCGGGAGATATAGGGCCGCAAAGTCGGTCCACATTCCCTATGGCGTTTCCCATGTTAAAGTTTCCCTATGGAGATTCCAATGATAAATGGTCACCGGGACGAGATCCACTTCTCCCGGTACTGTGTCCCGGCCATAAGTGTGAGCCACACGCCCTTTGGTGAGCTCGTAGGGGAGGACTTGGGCTCTGCACTAACACCAGAAACGAGTCTCTAACCCGAAAGGCACGCGAGATATAGAGCCGCAAAGTCGGTGAAATTTCCTATGGCGATTTCAATGCATTTGACACTTAGACGATTTTTCATGCGGTTCCGCGCACTTTGTTCCGTGGCCACGGGCCCGCCGTAGCTCCAATTCTAAAACATTTTGGCACACATAAACTAGAGATACTTGGCTTTCGAATGAGCCTGGGCTCGAATTTTTGTCACCCCGGGAAGGTGCATCGGGTGGGGGCATGTCGGTTTTGGTTTTGCCGCTCCTCGGCCGTGCAAGTGCGGAGCCTGCCCTTCCTAGAGGTAAGAGCCAAGTGTCCTGGGAGCTCCGCGAGCCTAACCGCGGATCTTTAGGTGCCTTGGCCGCGGAGCGGCACCGTTCCAAAGTGCGGTCCGGCGGATTTGGACCGGGTCATGGTAACCGATTTGCCCCAAACTCCCTGGGTAGATAGCCCTACATGTGCCCTTTCAAACGATGGTAGTCTTATTAGTGTGGCCCCAGGAGAACCGGAGATACGCGGGGCCGAAGTAGGTCATGGTAACCGATTCGCCCCAAACTCCCTGGGTAGATAGCCCTATATGTGCCCTTTCGAACGATGGTAGTCTTATTAGTGTGGCCCTAAGAGAACCAGAGATACGCGGGGCCAAAGTAGGTCAAGATTTGGCCGCGAAGGTCCACTTTGGCCCGGTACCGAGCAGCCGCCTTTCGTGGCGTACAAAATTAAAGCCACTCACTTTGTAGAGGAGACTTGGGGCTCCACGAGGGTGGTGAAAGCTAGTCTCTAGCCCCAAGGGTTCGGGAGATATAGGGCCGCAAAGTCGGTCCACATTCCCTATGGCGTTTCCCATGTTAAAGTTTCCCTATGGAGATTCCAATGATAAATGGTCACCGGGACGAGATCCACTTCTCCCGGTACTGTGTCCCGGCCATAAGTGTGAGCCACACGCCCTTTGGTGAGCTCGTAGGGGAGGACTTGGGCTCTGCATTAACACCAGAAACGAGTCTCTAACCCGAAAGGCACGCGAGATATAGAGCCGCAAAGTCGGTGAAATTTCCTATGGCGATTTCAATGCATTTGACACTTAGACGATTTTTCATGCGGTTCCGCGCACTTTGTTCCACGGCCACGGGCCCGCCGTAGCTCCAATCCTGACACATTTTGGCACACATAAACTAGAGATACTTGGCTTTCGAATGAGCCCGGGCTCGAATTTTTGTCACCCCGGGAAGGTCCATCGGGTGGGGGCATGTCGGTTTTGGTTTTGCCGCTCCTCGGCCGTGCAAGTGAGGAGCATGCCCTTCCTAGAGGTAAGAGCCAAGTGTCCTGGGAGCTCCACGAGCCTATCCACGGATCTTTAGGTGCCTTGGCCGCGGAGCGGCACCGTTCCAAAGTGCGGTCCGGCGGATTTGGACCGGGTCATGGTAACCGATTTGCCCCAAACTCCCTGGGTAGATAGCCCTACATGTGCCCTTTCGAACGATGGTAGTCTTATTAGTGTGGCCCCAGGAGAACCGGAGATACGCGGGGCCGAAGTAGGTCATGGTAACCGATTCGCCCCAAACTCCCTGGGTAGATAGCCCTATATGTGCCCTTTCGAACGATGGTAGTCTTATTAGTGTGGCCCTAAGAGAACCAGAGATACGCGGGGCCAAAGTAGGTCAAGATTTGGCCGCGAAGGTCCACTTTGGCCCGGTACCGAGCAGCCGCCTTTCGTGGCGTACAAAATTAAAGCCACTCACTTTGTAGAGGAGACTTGGGGCTCCACGAGGGTGGTGAAAGCTAGTCTCTAGCCCCAAGGGTTCTGGAGATATAGGGCCGCAAAGTCAGTCCTTATTCCCTAAGGCATTTCCCATGTTAAAGTTTCCCTATGGAGATTCCAATGTTAAATGGTCACCGGGACGAGGTTCACTTCTCCCGGTACTGTGTCCCGGCCATAAGTGTGAGCCACACGCCCTTTGGTAAGCTCGTAGGGGAGGACTTGGGCTCTGCACCAACACCAGAAACGAGTCTCTAGCCCGAAAGGCACACGAGATATAGAGACGCAAAGTCGGTGAAATTTCCTATGGCGATTTCAATGCATTTGACACTTAGACGATTTTTCATGCGGTTCCGCGCACTTTGTTCCACGGCCACGGGCCCGCCGTAGCTCCAATCCTGACACATTTTGGCACACATAAACTAGAGATACTTGGCTTTCGAATGAGCCCGGGCTCGAATTTTTGTCACCCCGGGAAGGTCCATCGGGTGGGGGCATGTCGGTTTTGGTTTTGCCGCTCCTCGGCCGTGCAAGTGAGGAGCATGCCCTTCCTAGAGGTAAGAGCCAAGTGTCCTGGGAGCTCCGCGAGCCTATCCACGGATCTTTAGGTGCCTTGGCCGCGGAGCGGCACCGTTCCAAAGTGCGGTCCGGCGGATTTGGACCGGGTCATGGTAACCGATTTGCCCCAAACTCCCTGGGTAGATAGCCCTACATGTGCCCTTTCGAACGATGGTAGTCTTATTAGTGTGGCCCCAGGAGAACCGGAGATACGCGGGGCCGAAGTAGGTCATGGTAACCGATTCGCCCCAAATTCCCTGGGTAGATAGCCCTATGTGTGCCCTTTCGAACGATGGTAGTCTTATTAGTGTGGCCCTAAGAGAACAGGAGATACGCGGGGCCAAAGTAGGTCAAGATTTGGCCGCGAAGGTCCACTTTGGCCCGGTACCGAGCAGCCGCCTTTCGTGGCGTACAAAATTAAAGCCACTCACTTTGTAGAGGAGACTTGGGGCTCCACGAGGGTGGTGAAAGCTAGTCTCTAGCCCCAAGGGTTCTGGAGATATAGGGCCGCAAAGTCAGTCCTTATTCCCTAAGGCATTTCCCATGTTAAAGTTTCCCTATGGAGATTCCAATGTTAAATGGTCACCGGGACGAGGTTCACTTCTCCCGGTACTGTGTCCCGGCCATAAGTGTGAGCCACACGCCCTTTGGTGAGCTCGTAGGGGAGGACTTGGGCTCTGCACCTAACACCAGAAACGAGTCTCTAGCCCGAAAGGCACACGAGATATAGAGACGCAAAGTCGGTGAAATTTCCTATGGCGATTTCAATGCATTTGACACTTAGACGATTTTTCATGCGGTTCCGCGCACTTTGTTCCACGGCCACGGGCCCGCCGTAGCTCCAATCCTGACACATTTTGGCACACATAAACTAGAGATACTTGGCTTTCGAATGAGCCCGGGCTCGAATTTTTGTCACCCCGGGAAGGTCCATCGGGTGGGGGCATGTCGGTTTTGGTTTTGCCGCTCCTCGGCCGTGCAAGTGAGGAGCATGCCCTTCCTAGAGGTAAGAGCCAAGTGTCCTGGGAGCTCCGCGAGCCTATCCGCGGATCTTTAGGTGCCTTGGCCGCGGAGCGGCACCGTTCCAAAGTGCGGTCCGGCGGATTTGGACCGGGTCATGGTAACCGATTTGCCCCAAACTCCCTGGGTAGATAGCCCTACATGTGCCCTTTCGAACGATGGTAGTCTTATTAGTGTGGCCCCAGGAGAACCGGAGATACGCGGGGCCGAAGTAGGTCATGGTAACCGATTCGCCCCAAACTCCCTGGGTAGATAGCCCTATATGTGCCCTTTCGAACGATGGTAGTCTTATTAGTGTGGCCCTAAGAGAACCAGAGATACGCGGGGCCAAAGTAGGTCAAGATTTGGCCGCGAAGGTCCACTTTGGCCCGGTACCGAGCAGCCGCCTTTCGTGGCGTACAAAATTAAAGCCACTCACTTTGTAGAGGAGACTTGGGGCTCCACGAGGGTGGTGAAAGCTAGTCTCTAGCCCCAAGGGTTCGGGAGATATAGGGCCGCAAAGTCGGTCCACATTCCCTATGGCGTTTCCCATGTTAAAGTTTCCCTATGGAGATTCCAATGATAAATGGTCACCGGGACGAGATCCACTTCTCCCGGTACTGTGTCCCGGCCATAAGTGTGAGCCACACGCCCTTTGGTGAGCTCGTAGGGGAGGACTTGGGCTCTGCATTAACACCAGAAACGAGTCTCTAACCCGAAAGGCACGCGAGATATAGAGCCGCAAAGTCGGTGAAATTTCCTATGGCGATTTCAATGCATTTGACACTTAGACGATTTTTCATGCGGTTCCGCGCAATTTGTTCTGTGGCCACGGGCCCGCCGTAGCTCCAATTCTAAAACATTTTGGCACACATAAACTAGAGATACTTGGCTTTCGAATGAGCCCGGGCTCGAATTTTTGTCACCCCGGGAAGGTGCATCGGGTGGGGGCATGTCGGTTTTGGTTTTGCCGCTCCTCGGCCGTGCAAGTGCGGAGCCTGCCCTTCCTAGAGGTAAGAGCCAAGTGTCCTGGGAGCTCCGCGAGCCTATCCGCGGATCTTTAGGTGCCTTGGCCGCGGAGCGGCACCGTTCCAAAGTGCGGTCCGGCGGATTTGGACCGGGTCATGGTAACCGATTTGCCCCAAACTCCCTGGGTAGATAGCCCTACATGTGCCCTTTCGAACGATGGTAGTCTTATTAGTGTGGCCCCAGGAGAACCGGAGATACGCGGGGCCGAAGTAGGTCATGGTAACCGATTCGCCCCAAACTCCCTGGGTAGATAGCCCTATATGTGCCCTTTCGAACGATGGTAGTCTTATTAGTGTGGCCCTAAGAGAACTAGAGATACGCGGGGCCAAAGTAGGTCAAGATTTGGCCGCGAAGGTCCACTTTGGCCCGGTACCGAGCAGCCGCCTTTCGTGGCGTACAAAATTAAAGCCACTCACTTTGTAGAGGAGACTTGGGGCTCCACGAGGGTGGTGAAAGCTAGTCTCTAGCCCCAAGGGTTCGGGAGATATAGGGCCGCAAAGTCGGTCCACTATTCCCTATGGCGTTTCCCATGTTAAAGTTTCCCTATGGAGATTCCAATGATAAATGGTCACCGGGACGAGATCCACTTCTCCCGGTACTGTGTCCCGGCCATAAGTGTGAGCCACACGCCCTTTGGTGAGCTCGTAGGGGAGGACTTGGGCTCTGCATTAACACCAGAAACGAGTCTCTAAGCCCGAAAGGCACGCGAGATATAGAGCCGCAAAGTCGGTGAAATTTCCTATGGCGATTTCAATGCATTTGACACTTAGACGATTTTTCATGCGGTTCCGCGCACTTTGTTCCCGTGGCCACGGGCCCGCCGTAGCTCCAATTCTAAACATTTTGGCACACATAAACTAGAGATACTTGGCTTTCGAATGAGCCCGGGCTCGAATTTTTGTCACCCCGGGAAGGTGCATCGGGTGGGGGCATGTCGGTTTTGGTTTTGCCGCTCCTCGGCCGTGCAAGTGCGGAGCCTGCCCTTCCTAGAGGTAAGAGCCAAGTGTCCTGGGAGCTCCGCGAGCCTATCCGCGGATCTTTAGGTGCCTTGGCCGCGGAGCGGCACCGTTCCAAAGTGCGGTCCGGCGGATTTGGACCGGGTCATGGTAACCGATTTGCCCCAAACTCCCTGGGTAGATAGCCCTACATGTGCCCTTTCGAACGATGGTAGTCTTATTAGTGTGGCCCCAGGAGAACCGGAGATACGCGGGGCCGAAGTTGGTCATGGTAACCGATTCGCCCCAAACTCCCTGGGTAGATAGCCCTATATGTGCCCTTTCGAACGATGGTAGTCTTATTAGTGTGGCCCTAAGAGAACCAGAGATACGCGGGGCCAAAGTAGGTCAAGATTTGGCCGCGAAGGTCCACTTTGGCCCGGTACCGAGCAGCCGCCTTTCGTGGCGTACAAAATTAAAGCCACTCACTTTGTAGAGGAGACTTGGGGCTCCACGAGGGTGGTGAAAGCTAGTCTCAAGCCCCAAGGGTTCGGGAGATATAGGGCCGCAAAGTCGGTCCACATTCCCTATGGCGTTTCCCATGTTAAAGTTTCCCTATGGAGATTCCAATGATAAATGGTCACCGGGACGAGATCCACTTCTCCCGGTACTGTGTCCCGGCCATAAGTGTGAGCCACACGCCCTTTGGTGAGCTCGTAGGGGAGGACTTGGGCTCTGCATTAACACCAGAAACGAGTCTCTAACCCGAAAGGCACGCGAGATATAGAGCCGCAAAGTCGGTGAAATTTCCTATGGCGATTTCAATGCATTTGACACTTAGACGATTTTTCATGCGGTTCCGCGCAATTTGTTCCGTGGCCACGGGCCCGCCGTAGCTCCAATTCTAAAACATTTTGGCACACATAAACTAGAGATACTTGGCTTTCGAATGAGCCCGGGCTCGAATTTTTGTCACCCCGGGAAGGTGCATCGGGTGGGGGCATGTCGGTTTTGGTTTTGCCGCTCCTCGGCCGTGCAAGTGCGGAGCCTGCCCTTCCTAGAGGTAAGAGCCAAGTGTCCTGGGAGCTCCGCGAGCCTCACCGCGGATCTTTAGGTGCCTTGGCCGCGGAGCGGCACCGTTCCAAAGTGCGGTCCGGCGGATTTGGACCGGGTCATGGTAACCGATTTGCCCCAAACTCCCTGGGTAGATAGCCCTACATGTGCCCTTTCGAACGATGGTAGTCTTATTAGTGTGGCCCCAGGAGAACCGGAGATACGCGGGGCCGAAGTAGGTCATGGTAACCGATTCGCCCCAAACTCCCTGGGTAGATAGCCCTATATGTGCCCTTTCGAACGATGGTAGTCTTATTAGTGTGGCCCTAAGAGAACCAGAGATACGCGGGGCCAAAGTAGGTCAAGATTTGGCCGCGAAGGTCCACTTTGGCCCGGTACCGAGCAGCCGCCTTTCGTGGCGTACAAAATTAAAGCCACTCACTTTGTAGAGGAGACTTGGGGCTCCACGAGGGTGGTGAAAGCTAGTCTCTAGCCCCAAGGGTTCGGGAGATATAGGGCCGCAAAGTCGGTCCACATTCCCTATGGCGTTTCCCATGTTAAAGTTTCCCTATGGAGATTCCAATGATAAATGGTCACCGGGACGAGATCCACTTCTCCCGGTACTGTGTCCCGGCCATAAGTGTGAGCCACACGCCCTTTGGTGAGCTCGTAGGGGAGGACTTGGGCTCTGCATTAACACCAGAAACGAGTCTCTAACCCGAAAGGCACGCGAGATATAGAGCCGCAAAGTCGGTGAAATTTCCTATGGCGATTTCAATGCATTTGACACTTAGACGATTTTTCATGCGGTTCCGCGCAATTTGTTCCGTGGCCACGGGCCCGCCGTAGCTCCAATTCTAAAACATTTTGGCACACATAAACTAGAGATACTTGGCTTTCGAATGAGCCCGGGCTCGAATTTTTGTCACCCCGGGAAGGTGCATCGGGTGGGGGCATGTCGGTTTTGGTTTTGCCGCTCCTCGGCCGTGCAAGTGCGGAGCCTGCCCTTCCTAGAGGTAAGAGCCAAGTGTCCTGGGAGCTCCGCGAGCCTAACCGCGGATCTTTAGGTGCCTTGGCCGCGGAGCGGCACCGTTCCAAAGTGCGGTCCGGCGGATTTGGACCGGGTCATGGTAACCGATTTGCCCCAAACTCCCTGGGTAGATAGCCCTACATGTGCCCTTTCGAACGATGGTAGTCTTATTAGTGTGGCCCCAGGAGAACCGGAGATACGCGGGGCCGAAGTAGGTCATGGTAACCGATTCGCCCCAAACTCCCTGGGTAGATAGCCCTATATGTGCCCTTTCGAACGATGGTAGTCTTATTAGTGTGGCCCTAAGAGAACCGGAGATACGCGGGGCCAAAGTAGGTCAAGATTTGGCCGCGAAGGTCCACTTTGGCCCGGTACCGAGCAGCCGCCTTTCGTGGCGTACAAAATTAAAGCCACTCACTTTGTAGAGGAGACTTGGGGCTCCACGAGGGTGGTGAAAGCTAGTCTCTAGCCCCAAGGGTTCTGGAGATATAGGGCCGCAAAGTCAGTCCTTATTCCCTAAGGCATTTCCCATGTTAAAGTTTCCCTATGGAGATTCCAATGTTAAATGGTCACCGGGACGAGGTTCACTTCTCCCGGTACTGTGTCCCGGCCATAAGTGTGAGCCACACGCCCTTTGGTGAGCTCGTAGGGGAGGACTTGGGCTCTGCACCAACACCAGAAACGAGTCTCTAGCCCGAAAGGCACACGAGATATAGAGACGCAAAGTCGGTGAAATTTCCTATGGCGATTTCAATGCATTTGACACTTAGACGATTTTTCATGCGGTTCCGCGCACTTTGTTCCACGGCCACGGGCCCGCCGTAGCTCCAATCCTGACACATTTTGGCACACATAAACTAGAGATACTTGGCTTTCGAATGAGCCCGGGCTCGAATTTTTGTCACCCCGGGAAGGTCCATCGGGTGGGGGCATGTCGGTTTTGGTTTTGCCGCTCCTCGGCCGTGCAAGTGAGGAGCATGCCCTTCCTAGAGGTAAGAGCCAAGTGTCCTGGGAGCTCCGCGAGCCTATCCACGGATCTTTAGGTGCCTTGGCCGCGGAGCGGCACCGTTCCAAAGTGCGGTCCGGCGGATTTGGACCGGGTCATGGTAACCGATTTGCCCCAAACTCCCTGGGTAGATAGCCCTACATGTGCCCTTTCGAACGATGGTAGTCTTATTAGTGTGGCCCCAGGAGAACCGGAGATACGCGGGGCCGAAGTAGGTCATGGTAACCGATTCGCCCCAAACTCCCTGGGTAGATAGCCCTATATGTGCCCTTTCGAACGATGGTAGTCTTATTAGTGTGGCCCTAAGAGAACCGGAGATACGCGGGGCCAAAGTAGGTCAAGATTTGGCCGCGAAGGTCCACTTTGGCCCGGTACCGAGCAGCCGCCTTTCGTGGCGTACAAAATTAAAGCCACTCACTTTGTAGAGGAGACTTGGGGCTCCACGAGGGTGGTGAAAGCTAGTCTCTAGCCCCAAGGGTTCGGGAGATATAGGGCCGCAAAGTCGGTCCACATTCCCTATGGCGTTTCCCATGTTAAAGTTTCCCTATGGAGATTCCAATGATAAATGGTCACCGGGACGAGATCCACTTCTCCCGGTACTGTGTCCCGGCCATAAGTGTGAGCCACACGCCCTTTGGTGAGCTCGTAGGGGAGGACTTGGGCTCTGCATTAACACCAGAAACGAGTCTCTAACCCGAAAGGCACGCGAGATATAGAGCCGCAAAGTCGGTGAAATTTCCTATGGCGATTTCAATGCATTTGACACTTAGACGATTTTTCATGCGGTTCCGCGCAATTTGTTCCTGTGGCCACGGGCCCGCCGTAGCTCCAATTCTAAAACATTTTGGCACACATAAACTAGAGATACTTGGCTTTCGAATGAGCCCGGGCTCGAATTTTTGTCACCCCGGGAAGGTGCATCGGGTGGGGGCATGTCGGTTTTGGTTTTGCCGCTCCTCGGCCGTGCAAGTGCGGAGCCTGCCCTTCCTAGAGGTAAGAGCCAAGTGTCCTGGGAGCTCCGCGAGCCTAATCCGCGGATCTTTAGGTGCCTTGGCCGCGGAGCGGCACCGTTCCAAAGTGCGGTCCGGCGGATTTGGACCGGGTCATGGTAACCGATTTGCCCCAAACTCCCTGGGTAGATAGCCCTACATGTGCCCTTTCGAACGATGGTAGTCTTATTAGTGTGGCCCCAGGAGAACCGGAGATACGCGGGGCCGAAGTAGGTCATGGTAACCGATTCGCCCCAAACTCCCTGGGTAGATAGCCCTATATGTGCCCTTTCGAACGATGGTAGTCTTATTAGTGTGGCCCTAAGAGAACCAGAGATACGCGGGGCCAAAGTAGGTCAAGATTTGGCCGCGAAGGTCCACTTTGGCCCGGTACCGAGCAGCCGCCTTTCGT
This sequence comes from Dendropsophus ebraccatus, assembly GCF_027789765.1. Classification (NCBI taxonomy): domain Eukaryota; kingdom Metazoa; phylum Chordata; class Amphibia; order Anura; family Hylidae; genus Dendropsophus; species Dendropsophus ebraccatus. The sequence continues at coordinate 62,035,428 of NC_091459.1, forward strand.
GGCGTACAAAATTAAAGCCACTCACTTTGTAGAGGAGACTTGGGGCTCCACGAGGGTGGTGAAAGCTAGTCTCTAGCCCCAAGGGTTCGGGAGATATAGGGCCGCAAAGTCGGTCCACATTCCCTATGGCGTTTCCCATGTTAAAGTTTCCCTATGGAGATTCCAATGATAAATGGTCACCGGGACGAGATCCACTTCTCCCGGTACTGTGTCCCGGCCATAAGTGTGAGCCACACGCCCTTTGGTGAGCTCGTAGGGGAGGACTTGGGCTCTGCATTAACACCAGAAACGAGTCTCTAACCCGAAAGGCACGCGAGATATAGAGCCGCAAAGTCGGTGAAATTTCCTATGGCGATTTCAATGCATTTGACACTTAGACGATTTTTCATGCGGTTCCGCGCAATTTGTTCCGTGGCCACGGGCCCGCCGTAGCTCCAATTCTAAAACATTTTGGCACACATAAACTAGAGATACTTGGCTTTCGAATGAGCCCGGGCTCGAATTTTTGTCACCCCGGGAAGGTGCATCGGGTGGGGGCATGTCGGTTTTGGTTTTGCCGCTCCTCGGCCGTGCAAGTGCGGAGCCTGCCCTTCCTAGAGGTAAGAGCCAAGTGTCCTGAGAGCTCCGCGAGCCTAACCGCGGATCTTTAGGTGCCTTGGCCGCGGAGCGGCACCGTTCCAAAGTGCGGTCCGGCGGATTTGGACCGGGTCATGGTAACCGATTTGCCCCAAACTCCCTGGGTAGATAGCCCTACATGTGCCCTTTCGAACGATGGTAGTCTTATTAGTGTGGCCCCAGGAGAACCGGAGATACGCGGGGCCGAAGTAGGTCATGGTAACCGATTCGCCCCAAACTCCCTGGGTAGATAGCCCTATATGTGCCCTTTCGAACGATGGTAGTCTTATTAGTGTGGCCCTAAGAGAACCAGAGATACGCGGGGCCAAAGTAGGTCAAGATTTGGCCGCGAAGGTCCACTTTGGCCCGGTACCGAGCAGCCGCCTTTCGTGGCGTACAAAATTAAAGCCACTCACTTTGTAGAGGAGACTTGGGGCTCCACGAGGGTGGTGAAAGCTAGTCTCTAGCCCCAAGGGTTCGGGAGATATAGGGCCGCAAAGTCGGTCCACATTCCCTATGGCGTTTCCCATGTTAAAGTTTCCCTATGGAGATTCCAATGATAAATGGTCACCGGGACGAGATCCACTTCTCCCGGTACTGTGTCCCGGCCATAAGTGTGAGCCACACGCCCTTTGGTGAGCTCGTAGGGGAGGACTTGGGCTCTGCATTAACACCAGAAACGAGTCTCTAACCCGAAAGGCACGCGAGATATAGAGCCGCAAAGTCGGTGAAATTTCCTATGGCGATTTCAATGCATTTGACACTTAGACGATTTTTCATGCGGTTCCGCGCAATTTGTTCCGTGGCCACGGGCCCGCCGTAGCTCCAATTCTAAAACATTTTGGCACACATAAACTAGAGATACTTGGCTTTCGAATGAGCCCGGGCTCGAATTTTTGTCACCCCGGGAAGGTGCATCGGGTGGGGGCATGTCGGTTTTGGTTTTGCCGCTCCTCGGCCGTGCAAGTGCGGAGCCTGCCCTTCCTAGAGGTAAGAGCCAAGTGTCCTGGGAGCTCCGCGAGCCTAACCGCGGATCTTTAGGTGCCTTGGCCGCGGAGCGGCACCGTTCCAAAGTGCGGTCCGGCGGATTTGGACCGGGTCATGGTAACCGATTTGCCCCAAACTCCCTGGGTAGATAGCCCTACATGTGCCCTTTCGAACGATGGTAGTCTTATTAGTGTGGCCCCAGGAGAACCGGAGATACGCGGGGCCGAAGTAGGTCATGGTAACCGATTCGCCCCAAACTCCCTGGGTAGATAGCCCTATATGTGCCCTTTCGAACGATGGTAGTCTTATTAGTGTGGCCCTAAGAGAACCAGAGATACGCGGGGCCAAAGAAGGTCAAGATTTGGCCGCGAAGGTCCACTTTGGCCCGGTCCCGAGCAGCCGCCTTTCGTGGCGTACAAAATTAAAGCCACTCACTTTGTAGAGGAGACTTGGGGCTCCACGAGGGTGGTGAAAGCTAGTCTCTAGCCCCAAGGGTTCGGGAGATATAGGGCCGCAAAGTCGGTCCACATTCCCTATGGCGTTTCCCATGTTAAAGTTTCCCTATGGAGATTCCAATGATAAATGGTCACCGGGACGAGATCCACTTCTCCCGGTACTGTGTCCCGGCCATAAGTGTGAGCCACACGCCCTTTGGTGAGCTCGTAGGGGAGGACTTGGGCTCTGCATTAACACCAGAAACGAGTCTCTAACCCGAAAGGCACGCGAGATATAGAGCCGCAAAGTCGGTGAAATTTCCTATGGCGATTTCAATGCATTTGACACTTAGACGATTTTTCATGCGGTTCCGCGCAATTTGTTCCGTGGCCACGGGCCCGCCGTAGCTCCAATTCTAAAACATTTTGGCACACATAAACTAGAGATACTTGGCTTTCGAATGAGCCCGGGCTCGAATTTTTGTCACCCCGGGAAGGTGCATCGGGTGGGGGCATGTCGGTTTTGGTTTTGCCGCTCCTCGGCCGTGCAAGTGCGGAGCCTGCCCTTCCTAGAGGTAAGAGCCAAGTGTCCTGGGAGCTCCGCGAGCCTAACCGCGGATCTTTAGGTGCCTTGGCCGCGGAGCGGCACCGTTCCAAAGTGCGGTCCGGCGGATTTGGACCGGGTCATGGTAACCGATTTGCCCCAAACTCCCTGGGTAGATAGCCCTACATGTGCCCTTTCGAACGATGGTAGTCTTATTAGTGTGGCCCCAGGAGAACCGGAGATACGCGGGGCCGAAGTAGGTCATGGTAACCGATTCGCCCCAAACTCCCTGGGTAGATAGCCCTATATGTGCCCTTTCGAACGATGGTAGTCTTATTAGTGTGGCCCTAAGAGAACCGGTGATACGCGGGGCCAAAGTAGGTCAAGATTTGGCCGCGAAGGTCCACTTTGGCCCGGTACCGAGCAGCCGCCTTTCGTGGCGTACAAAATTAAAGCCACTCACTTTGTAGAGGAGACTTGGGGCTCCACGAGGGTGGTGAAAGCTAGTCTCTAGCCCCAAGGGTTCGGGAGATATAGGGCCGCAAAGTCGGTCCACATTCCCTATGGCGTTTCCCATGTTAAAGTTTCCCTATGGAGATTCCAATGATAAATGGTCACCGGGACGAGATCCACTTCTCCCGGTACTGTGTCCCGGCCATAAGTGTGAGCCACACGCCCTTTGGTGAGCTCGTAGGGGAGGACTTGGGCTCTGCACCAACACCAGAAACGAGTCTCTAGCCCGAAAGGCACACGAGATATAGAGACGCAAAGTCGGTGAAATTTCCTATGGCGATTTCAATGCATTTGACACTTAGACGATTTTTCATGCGGTTCCGCGCACTTTGTTCCACGGCCACGGGCCCGCCGTAGCTCCAATCCTGACACATTTTGGCACACATAAACTAGAGATACTTGGCTTTCGAATGAGCCCGGGCTCGAATTTTTGTCACCCCGGGAAGGTGCATCGGGTGGGGGCATGTCGGTTTTGGTTTTGCCGCTCCTCGGCCGTGCAAGTGAGGAGCATGCCCTTCCTAGAGGTAAGAGCCAAGTGTCCTGGGAGCTCCGCGAGCCTATCCGCGGATCTTTAGGTGCCTTGGCCGCGGAGCGGCACCGTTCCAAAGTGCGGTCCGGCGGATTTGGACCGGGTCATGGTAACCGATTTGCCCCAAACTCCCTAAGTAGATAGCCCTACATGTGCCCTTTCGAACGATGGTAGTCTTATTAGTGTGGCCCCAGGAGAACCGGAGATACGCGGGGCCGAAGTAGGTCATGGTAACCGATTCGCCCCAAACTCCCTGGGTAGATAGCCTTATATGTGCCCTTTCGAACGATGGTAGTCTTATTAGTGTGGCCCTAAGAGAACCGGAGATACGCGGGGCCAAAGTAGGTCAAGATTTGGCCGCGAAGGTCCACTTTGGCCCGGTACCGAGCAGCCGCCTTTCGTGGCGTACAAAATTAAAGCCACTCACTTTGTAGAGGAGACTTGGGGCTCCACGAGGGTGGTGAAAGCTAGTCTCTAGCCCCAAGGGTTCGGGAGATATAGGGCCGCAAAGTCGGTCCACATTCCCTATGGCGTTTCCCATGTTAAAGTTTCCCTATGGAGATTCCAATGATAAATGGTCACCGGGACGAGATCCACTTCTCCCGGTACTGTGTCCCGGCCATAAGTGTGAGCCACACGCCCTTTGGTGAGCTCGTAGGGGAGGACTTGGGCTCTGCATTAACACCAGAAACGAGTCTCTAACCCGAAAGGCACGCGAGATATAGAGCCGCAAAGTCGGTGAAATTTCCTATGGCGATTTCAATGCATTTGACACTTAGACGATTTTTCATGCGGTTCCGCGCAATTTGTTCCGTGGCCACGGGCCCGCCGTAGCTCCAATTCTAAAACATTTTGGCACACATAAACTAGAGATACTTGGCTTTCGAATGAGCCCGGGCTCGAATTTTTGTCACCCCGGGAAGGTGCATCGGGTGGGGGCATGTCGGTTTTGGTTTTGCCGCTCCTCGGCCGTGCAAGTGCGGAGCCTGCCCTTCCTAGAGGTAAGAGCCAAGTGTCCTGGGAGCTCCGCGAGCCTATCCGCGGATCTTTAGGTGCCTTGGCCGCGGAGCGGCACCGTTCCAAAGTGCGGTCCGGCGGATTTGGACCGGGTCATGGTAACCGATTTGCCCCAAACTCCCTGGGTAGATAGCCCTACATGTGCCCTTTCGAACGATGGTAGTCTTATTAGTGTGGCCCCAGGAGAACCGGAGATACGCGGGGCCGAAGTAGGTCATGGTAACCGATTCGCCCCAAACTCCCTGGGTAGATAGCCCTATATGTGCCCTTTCGAACGATGGTAGTCTTATTAGTGTGGCCCTAAGAGAACCAGAGATACGCGGGGCCAAAGTAGGTCAAGATTTGGCCGCGAAGGTCCACTTTGGCCCGGTACCGAGCAGCCGCCTTTCGTGGCGTACAAAATTAAAGCCACTCACTTTGTAGAGGAGACTTGGGGCTCCACGAGGGTGGTGAAAGCTAGTCTCTAGCCCCAAGGGTTCGGGAGATATAGGGCCGCAAAGTCGGTCCACATTCCCTATGGCGTTTCCCATGTTAAAGTTTCCCTATGGAGATTCCAATGATAAATGGTCACCGGGACGAGATCCACTTCTCCCGGTACTGTGTCCCGGCCATAAGTGTGAGCCACACGCCCTTTGGTGAGCTCGTAGGGGAGGACTTGGGCTCTGCATTAACACCAGAAACGAGTCTCTAACCCGAAAGGCACGCGAGATATAGAGCCGCAAAGTCGGTGAAATTTCCTATGGCGATTTCAATGCATTTGACACTTAGACGATTTTTCATGCGGTTCCGCGCAATTTGTTCCGTGGCCACGGGCCCGCCGTAGCTCCAATTCTAAAACATTTTGGCACACATAAACTAGAGATACTTGGCTTTCGAATGAGCCCGGGCTCGAATTTTTGTCACCCCGGGAAGGTGCATCGGGTGGGGGCATGTCGGTTTTGGTTTTGCCGCTCCTCGGCCGTGCAAGTGCGGAGCCTGCCCTTCCTAGAGGTAAGAGCCAAGTGTCCTGAGAGCTCCGCGAGCCTAACCGCGGATCTTTAGGTGCCTTGGCCGCGGAGCGGCACCGTTCCAAAGTGCGGTCCGGCGGATTTGGACCAGGTCATGGTAACCGATTTGCCCCAAACTCCCTGGGTAGATAGCCCTACATGTGCCCTTTCGAACGATGGTAGTCTTATTAGTGTGGCCCCAGGAGAACCGGAGATACGCGGGGCCGAAGTAGGTCATGGTAACCGATTCGCCCCAAACTCCCTGGGTAGATAGCCCTATATGTGCTCTTTCGAACGATGGTAGTCTTATTAGTGTGGCCCTAAGAGAACCAGAGATACGCGGGGCCAAAGTAGGTCAAGATTTGGCCGTGAAGGTCCACTTTGGCCCGGTACCGAGCAGCCGCCTTTCGTGGCGTACAAAATTAAAGCCACTCACTTTGTAGAGGAGACTTGGGGCTCCACGAGGGTGGTGAAAGCTAGTCTCTAGCCCCAAGGGTTCGGGAGATATAGGGCCGCAAAGTCGGTCCACATTCCCTATGGCGTTTCCCATGTTAAAGTTTCCCTATGGAGATTCCAATGATAAATGGTCACCGGGACGAGATCCACTTCTCCCGGTACTGTGTCCCGGCCATAAGTGTGAGCCACACGCCCTTTGGTGAGCTCGTAGGGGAGGACTTGGGCTCTGCATTAACACCAGAAACGAGTCTCTAGCCCGAAAGGCACGCGAGATATAGAGCCGCAAAGTCGGTGAAATTTCCTATGGCGATTTCAATGCATTTGACACTTAGACGATTTTTCATGCGGTTCCGCGCACTTTGTTCCGTGGCCACGGGCCCGCCGTAGCTCCAATTCTAAAACATTTTGGCACACATAAACTAGAGATACTTGGCTTTCGAATGAGCCCGGGCTCGAATTTTTGTCACCCCGGGAAGGTGCATCGGGTGGGGGCATGTCGGTTTTGGTTTTGCCGCTCCTCGGCCGTGCAAGTGCGGAGCCTGCCCTTCCTAGAGGTAAGAGCCAAGTGTCCTGGGAGCTCCGCGAGCCTAACCGCGGATCTTTAGGTGCCTTGGCCGCGGAGCGGCACCGTTCCAAAGTGCGGTCCGGCGGATTTGGACCGGGTCATGGTAACCGATTTGCCCCAAACTCCCTGGGTAGATAGCCCTACATGTGCCCTTTCGAACGATGGTAGTCTTATTAGTGTGGCCCCAGGAGAACCGGAGATACGCGGGGCCGAAGTAGGTCATGGTAACCGATTCGCCCCAAACTCCCTGGGTAGATAGCCCTATATGTGCCCTTTCGAACGATGGTAGTCTTATTAGTGTGGCCCTAAGAGAACCAGAGATACGCGGGGCCAAAGTAGGTCAAGATTTGGCCGCGAAGGTCCACTTTGGCCCGGTACCGAGCAGCCGCCTTTCGTGGCGTACAAAATTAAAGCCACTCACTTTGTAGAGGAGACTTGGGGCTCCACGAGGGTGGTGAAAGCTAGTCTCTAGCCCCAAGGGTTCGGGAGATATAGGGCCGCAAAGTCGGTCCACATTCCCTATGGCGTTTCCCATGTTAAAGTTTCCCTATGGAGATTCCAATGATAAATGGTCACCGGGACGAGATCCACTTCTCCCGGTACTGTGTCCCGGCCATAAGTGTGAGCCACACGCCCTTTGGTGAGCTCGTAGGGGAGGACTTGGGCTCTGCATTAACACCAGAAACGAGTCTCTAAACCGAAAGGCACGCGAGATATAGAGCCGCAAAGTCGGTGAAATTTCCTATGGCGATTTCAATGCATTTGACACTTAGACGATTTTTCATGCGGTTCCGCGCAATTTGTTCCGTGGCCACGGGCCCGCCGTAGCTCCAATTCTAAAACATTTTGGCACACATAAACTAGAGATACTTGGCTTTCGAATGAGCCCGGGCTCGAATTTTTGTCACCCCGGGAAGGTGCATCGGGTGGGGGCATGTCGGTTTTGGTTTTGCCGCTCCTCGGCCGTGCAAGTGCGGAGCCTGCCCTTCCAAGAGGTAAGAGCCAAGTGTCCTGGGAGCTCCGCGAGCCTAACCGCGGATCTTTAGGTGCCTTGGCCGCGGAGCGGCACCGTTCCAAAGTGCGGTCCGGCGGATTTGGACCGGGTCATGGTAACCGATTTGCCCCAAACTCCCTGGGTAGATAGCCCTACATGTGCCCTTTCGAACGATGGTAGTCTTATTAGTGTGGCCCCAGGAGAACCGGAGATACGCGGGGCCGAAGTAGGTCATGGTAACCGATTCGCCCCAAACTCCCTGGGTAGATAGCCCTATATGTGCCCTTTCGAACGATGGTAGTCTTATTAGTGTGGCCCTAAGAGAACCGGAGATACGCGGGGCCAAAGTAGGTCAAGATTTGGCCGCGAAGGTCCACTTTGGCCCGGTACCGAGCAGCCGCCTTTAGTGGCGTACAAAATTAAAGCCACTCACTTTGTAGAGGAGACTTGGGGCTCCACGAGGGTGGTGAAAGCTAGTCTCTAGCCCCAAGGGTTCGGGAGATATAGGGCCGCAAAGTCGGTCCACTATTCCCTATGGCGTTTCCCATGTTAAAGTTTCCCTATGGAGATTCCAATGATAAATGGTCACCGGGACGAGATCCACTTCTCCCGGTACTGTGTCCCGGCCATAAGTGTGAGCCACACGCCCTTTGGTGAGCTCGTAGGGGAGGACTTGGGCTCTGCATTAACACCAGAAACGAGTCTCTAACCCGAAAGGCACGCGAGATATAGAGCCGCAAAGTCGGTGAAATTTCCTATGGCGATTTCAATGCATTTGACACTTAGACGATTTTTCATGCGGTTCCGCGCAATTTGTTCCGTGGCCACGGGCCCGCCGTAGCTCCAATTCTAAAACATTTTGGCACACATAAACTAGAGATACTTGGCTTTCGAATGAGCCCGGGCTCGAATTTTTGTCACCCCGGGAAGGTGCATCGGGTGGGGGCATGTCGGTTTTGGTTTTGCCGCTCCTCGGCCGTGCAAGTGCGGAGCCTGCCCTTCCTAGAGGTAAGAGCCAAGTGTCCTGGGAGCTCCGCGAGCCTAACCGCGGATCTTTAGGTGCCTTGGCCGCGGAGCGGCACCGTTCCAAAGTGCGGTCCGGCGGATTTGGACCGGGTCATGGTAACCGATTTGCCCCAAACTCCCTGGGTAGATAGCCCTACATGTGCCCTTTCGAACGATGGTAGTCTTATTAGTGTGGCCCCAGGAGAACCGGAGATACGCGGGGCCGAAGTAGGTCATGGTAACCGATTCGCCCCAAACTCCCTGGGTAGATAGCCCTATATGTGCCCTTTCGAACGATGGTAGTCTTATTAGTGTGGCCCTAAGAGAACCAGAGATACGCGGGGCCAAAGTAGGTCAAGATTTGGCCGCGAAGGTCCACTTTGGCCCGGTACCGAGCAGCCGCCTTTCGTGGCGTACAAAATTAAAGCCACTCACTTTGTAGAGGAGACTTGGGGCTCCACGAGGGTGGTGAAAGCTAGTCTCTAGCCCCAAGGGTTCGGGAGATATAGGGCCGCAAAGTCGGTCCACATTCCCTATGGCGTTTCCCATGTTAAAGTTTCCCTATGGAGATTCCAATGATAAATGGTCACCGGGACGAGATCCACTTCTCCCGGTACTGTGTCCCGGCCATAAGTGTGAGCCACACGCCCTTTGGTGAGCTCGTAGGGGAGGACTTGGGCTCTGCATTAACACCAGAAACGAGTCTCTAGCCCGAAAGGCACGCGAGATATAGAGCCGCAAAGTCGGTGAAATTTCCTATGGCGATTTCAATGCATTTGACACTTAGACGATTTTTCATGCGGTTCCGCGCACTTTGTTCCGTGGCCACGGGCCCGCCGTAGCTCCAATTCTAAAACATTTTGGCACACATAAACTAGAGATACTTGGCTTTCGAATGAGCCCGGGCTCGAATTTTTGTCACCCCGGGAAGGTGCATCGGGTGGGGGCATGTCGGTTTTGGTTTTGCCGCTCCTCGGCCGTGCAAGTGCGGAGCCTGCCCTTCCTAGAGGTAAGAGCCAAGTGTCCTGGGAGCTCCGCGAGCCTAACCGCGGATCTTTAGGTGCCTTGGCCGCGGAGCTGCAGCACCGTTCCAAAGTGCGGTCCGGCGGATTTGGACCGGGTCATGGTAACCGATTTGCCCCAAACTCCCTGGGTAGATAGCCCTACATGTGCCCTTTCGAACGATGGTAGTCTTATTAGTGTGGCCCCAGGAGAACCGGAGATACGCGGGGCCGAAGTAGGTCATGGTAACCGATTCGCCCCAAACTCCCTGGGTAGATAGCCCTATATGTGCCCTTTCGAACGATGGTAGTCTTATTAGTGTGGCCCTAAGAGAACCGGAGATACGCGGGGCCAAAGTAGGTCAAGATTTGGCCGCGAAGGTCCACTTTGGCCCGGTACCGAGCAGGCGCCTTTCGTGGCGTACAAAATTAAAGCCACTCACTTTGTAGAGGAGACTTGGGGCTCCACGAGGGTGGTGAAAGCTAGTCTCTAGCCCCAAGGGTTCTGGAGATATAGGGCCGCAAAGTCAGTCCACTTATTCCCTAATGGCGTTTCCCATGTTAAAGTTTCCCTATGGAGATTCCAATGTTAAATGGTCACCGGGACGAGGTTCACTTCTCCCGGTACTGTGTCCCGGCCATAAGTGTGAGCCACACGCCCTTTGGTAAGCTCGTAGGGGAGGACTTGGGCTCTGCATTAACACCAGAAACGAGTCTCTAGCCCGAAAGGCACGCGAGATATAGAGCCGCAAAGTCGGTGAAATTTCCTATGGCGATTTCAATGCATTTGACACTTAGACGATTTTTCATGCGGTTCCGCGCACTTTGTTCCGTGGCCACGGGCCCGCCGTAGCTCCAATCCTAACACATTTTGGCACACATAACTAGAGATACTTGGCTTTCGAATGAGCCCGGGCTCGAATTTTTGTCACCCCGGGAAGGTGCATCGGGTGGGGGCATGTCGGTTTTGGTTTTGCCGCTCCTCGGCCGTGCAAGTGCGGAGCCTGCCCTTCCTAGAGGTAAGAGCCAAGTGTCCTGGGAGCTCCGCGAGCCTATCCGCGGATCTTCAGGTGCCTTGGCCGCGGAGCGGCACCGTTCCAAAGTGCGGTCCGGCGGATTTGGACCGGGTCATGGTAACCGATTTGCCCCAAACTCCCTGGGTAGATAGCCCTACATGTGCCCTTTCGAACGATGGTAGTCTTATTAGTGTGGCCCCAGGAGAACCGGAGATACGCGGGGCCGAAGTAGGTCATGGTAACCGATTCGCCCCAAACTCCCTGGGTAGATAGCCCTATATGTGCCCTTTCGAACGATGGTAGTCTTATTAGTGTGGCCCTAAGAGAACCAGAGATACGCGGGCCAAAGTAGGTCAAGATTTGGCCGCGAAGGTCCACTTTGGCCCGGGTACCGAGCAGCCGCCTTTCGTGGCGTACAAAATTAAAGCCACTCACTTTGTAGAGGAGACTTGGGGCTCCACGAGGGTGGTGAAAGCTAGTCTCTAGCCCCAAGGGTTCGGGAGATATAGGGCCGCAAAGTCGGTCCACATTCCCTATGGCGTTTCCCATGTTAAAGTTTCCCTATGGAGATTCCAATGATAAATGGTCACCGGGACGAGATCCACTTCTCCGGTACTGTGTCCCGGCCATAAGTGTGAGCCACACGCCCTTTGGTGAGCTCGTAGGGGAGGACTTGGGCTCTGCATTAACACCAGAAACGAGTCTCTAGCCCGAAAGGCACGCGAGATATAGAGCCGCAAAGTCGGTGAAATTTCCTATGGCGATTTCAATGCATTTGACACTTAGACGATTTTTTCATGCGGTTCCGCGCACTTTGTTCCGTGGCCACGGGCCCGCCGTAGCTCCAATTCTAAAACATTTTGGCACACATAAACTAGAGATACTTGGCTTTCGAATGAGCCCGGGCTCGAATTTTTGTCACCCCGGGAAGGTGCATCGGGTGGGGCATGTCGGTTTTGGTTTTGCCGCTCCTCGGCCGTGCAAGTGCGGAGCCTGCCCTTCCTAGAGGTAAGAGCCAAGTGTCCTGGGAGCTCCGCGAGCCTAACCGCGGATCTTTAGGTGCCTTGGCCGCGGAGCGGCACCGTTCCAAAGTGCGGTCCGGCGGATTTGGACCGGGTCATGGTAACCGATTTGCCCCAAACTCCCTGGGTAGATAGCCCTACATGTGCCCTTTCGAACGATGGTAGTCTTATTAGTGTGGCCCCAGGAGAACCGGAGATACGCGGGGCCGAAGTAGGTCATGGTAACCGATTCGCCCCAAACTCCCTGGGTAGATAGCCCTATATGTGCCCTTTCGAACGATGGTAGTCTTATTAGTGTGGCCCTAAGAGAACCGGAGATACGCGGGGCCAAAGTAGGTCAAGATTTGGCCGCGAAGGTCCACTTTGGCCCGGTACCGAGCAGCCGCCTTTCGTGGCGTACAAAATTAAAGCCACTCACTTTGTAGAGGAGACTTGGGCTCCACGAGGGTGGTGAAAGCTAGTCTCTAGCCCCAAGGGTTCTGGAGATATAGGGCCGCAAAGTCAGTCCTTATTCCCTAAGGCATTTCCCATGTTAAAGTTTCCCTATGGAGATTCCAATGTAAATGGTCACCGCGGACGAGGATTCACTTCTCCCGGTACTGTGTCCGGCCATAAGTGTGAGCCACACGCCCCTTTGGTAAGCTCGTAGGGGAGGACTTGGGCTCTGCATTAACACCAGAAACGAGTCTCTAGCCCGAAGGCACGCGAGATATAGAGCCGCAAAGTCGGTGATGAAATTTACTATGGCGATTTCAATGCATTGACACTTAGACGATTTTTCATGCGGTTCCGCCGCACTTTTGTTCCACGGCCACGGGCCCGCCGTAGCTCCAATCCTGAAACATTTGGCACACATAAACTAGAGATACTTGGCTTTCGAATGAGCCCGGGCTCGAATTTTTTGTCACCCGGGAAGGTCATCGGGTGGGGGCATTGTCGGTTTTGGTTTTTTGCCGCTCCTCGGCCGTGCAAGTGAGGAGCATGCCCTTCCTAGAGGTAAGAGCCAAGTGTCCTGGGAGCTCCGCGAGCCTATCCACGGATCTTTAGGTGCCTTGGCCGCGGAGCGGCACCCGTTCCAAAGTGCGGTCCGGCGGATTTGGACCGGGTCATGGTAACCGATTTGCCCCAAACTCCCTGGGTAGATAGCCCTACATGTGCCCTTTCGAACGATGGTAGTCTTATTAGTGTGGCCCCAGGAGAACCGGAGATACGCGGGGCCGAAGTAGGTCATGGTAACCGATTCGCCCCAACCTCCCTGGGTAGATAGCCCTATATGTGCCCTTTCGAACGATGGTAGTCTTATTAGTGTGGCCCTAAGAGAACCGGAGATACGCGGGGCCAAAGTAGGTCAAGATTTGGAGCGAAGGTCCACTTTGGCCCGGTACCGAGCAGCCGCCTTTCGTGGCGTACAAAATTAAAGCCACTCACTTTGTAGAGGAGACTTGGGGCTCCACGAGGGTGGTAAAAGCTAGTCTCTAGCCCCAAGGGTTCGGGAGATATAGGGCCGCAAAGTCGGTCACCTTCCCTATGGCGTTTCCCATGTTAAAGTTTCCCTATGGAGATTCCAATGATTAAATGGTCACCGGGACGAGATTCCACTTCTCCCGGTACTGTGTCCGGCCATAAGTGTGAGCCCACACGCCCTTTTGGTAAGCTCGTAGGGGAGGACTTGGGCTCTGCATTAACACCAGAAACGAGTCTCTAGCCCGAAAGGCACGCGAGATATAGAGCCGCAAAGTCGGTGAAATTTCCTATGGCGATTTCAATGCATTTGACACTTAGACGATTTTTCATGCGGTTCCGCGCACTTTGTTCCACGGCCACGGGCCCGCCGTAGCTCCAATCCTGACACATTTTGGCACACATAAACTAGAGATACTTGGCTTTCGAATGAGCCCGGGCTCGAATTTTTGTCACCCGGGAAGGTGCCATCGGGTGGGGGCATGTCGGTTTTGGTTTTGCCGCTCCTCGGCCGTGCAAGTGAGGAGCATGCCCTTCCTAGAGGTAAGAGCCAAGTGTCCTGGGAGCTCCGCGAGCCTAATCCGCGGATCTTTAGGTGCCTTGGCCGCGGAGCGGCACCGTTCCAAAGTGCGGTCCGGCGGATTTGACCGGGTCATGGTAACCGATTTGCCCCAAACTCCCTGGGTAGATAGCCCTACATGTGCCCTTTCGAACGATGGTAGTCTTATTAGTGTGGCCCCAGGAGAACCGGAGATACGCGGGGCCGAAGTAGGTCATGGTAACCGATTCGCCCCAAACTCCCTGGGTAGATAGCCCTATATGTGCCCTTTCGAACGATGGTAGTCTTATTAGTGTGGCCCTAAGAGAACCGGAGATACGCGGGGCCAAAGTAGGTCAAGATTTGGCCGCGAAGGTCCACTTTGGCCTGGTACCGAGCAGCCGCCTTTCGTGGCGTACAAAATTAAAGCCACTCACTTTGTAGAGGAGACTTGGGGCTCCACGAGGGTGGTGAAAGCTAGTCTCTAGCCCCAAGGGTTCTGGAGATATAGGGCCGCAAAGTCAGTCCTTATTCCCTAAGGCATTTCCCATGTTAAAGTTTCCCTATGGAGATTCCAATGTTAAATGGTCACCGGACGAGGGTCACTTCTCCCCGGTACTGTGTCCGGCCATAAGTGTGAGCCACACGCCCTTTTGGTAAGCTCGTAGGGGAGGACTTGGGCTCTGCACTTAACACCAGAAACGAGTCTCTAGCCCGAAAGGCACAGCGAGATATAGAGACGCAAAGTCGGTGAAATTTCCTATGGCGATTTCAATGCATTTGACACTTAGACGATTTTTCATGCGGTTCTCGCGCACTTTGTTCCACGGCCACGGGCCCGCCGTAGCTCCAATTCCTGACACATTTTGGCACACATAAACTAGAGATACTTGGCTTTCGAATGAGCCCGGGCTCGAATTTTTGTCACCCCGGGAAGGTCCATCGGGTGGGGGCATGTCGGTTTTGGTTTTGCCGCTCCCTCGGCCGTGCAAGTGAGGAGCATTGCCCTTCCTAGAGGTAAGAGCCAAGTGTCCTGGGAAGCTCCAGCGAGCCTATCCACGGATCTTTAGGTGCCTTGGCCGCGGAGCGGCACCGTTCCAAAGTGCGGTCCGGCGGATTTGGACCGGGTCATGGTAACCGATTTGCCCCAAACTCCTGGGTAGATGCCTACATGTGCCCCTTTCGAACGATGGTAGTCTTATTAGCTGTGGCCCCAGGAGAACCGGAGATACGCGGGGCCGAAGTAGGTCATGGTAACCGATTCGCCCCAACTCCCTGGGTAGATAGACCTATATGTGCCCTTTCGAACGATGGTAGTCTTATTAGTGTGGCCCTAAGAGAACCAGAAGATACGCGGGGCCAAGTAGGGTCAAGATTTGGCCGCGAAGGTCCACTTTGGCCCCGGGTACCGAGCAGCCGCCTTTCGTGGCGTACAAAATTAAAGCCACTCACTTTGTAGGGGAGACTTGGGGCTCCACGAGGGTGGTGAAAGCTAGTCTCTAGCCCCAAGGGTTCGGGAGATATAGGGCCGCAAAGTCGGTGAAATTCCCTATGGATTTCCCATGTTAAAGTTTCCCTATGGAGATTCCAATGATAAATGGTCACCGGGACGAGATCCATTCTCACCGGTACTGTGTCCCGGCCATAAGTGTGAGCCACACGCCCTTTTGGTTGAGCTCGTAGGGAGGACTTGGGCTCTGCACTTAACACCAGAAACGAGTCTCTAGCCCGAAAGGCACGCGAGATATAGAGCCGCAAAGTCGGTGAAATTTCCTATGGCGATTTCAATGCATTTGCCACTTAGACGATTTTTCATGCGGTTCCGCGCACTTTGTTCCGCGGCCACGGGCCCGCCGTAGCTCCAATTCTAAAACATTTTGGCACACATAAACTAGAGATACTTGGGCTTGTCGAATGAGCCCGGGCTCGAATTTTTTGTCACCCCGGGAAGGTGCCATCGGGTGGGGGCAGTCGGTTTTGGTTTTGCCGCTCCTCGGCCGTGCAAGTGCGGAGCCTGCCCTTCCTAGAGGTAAGAGCCAAGTGTCCGGGGAGCTCCGCGAGCCTATCCGCGGATCTTTAGGTGCCTTGGCCGCGGAAGCGGCACCGTTCCAACAGTGCGGTCCGGCGGATTTGGACCGGGTCCATGGTAACCGATTTGCCCCAAACTCCCTGGGTAGATAGCCCTACATGTGCCCTTCGAACGATGGTAGTCTTATTAGTGTGGCCCCAGGAGAACCGGAGATACGCGGGGCCAAAGTAGGTCATGGTAACCGATTTGCCCCAAACTCCCTGGGTAGATAGCCCTATATGTGCCCTTTCGAACGATGGTAGTCTTATTAGTGTGGCCCTAAGAGAACCGGAGATACGCGGGGCCAAAGTAGGTCAAGATTTGGCCGCGAAGGTCCACTTTGGCCCGGTACCGAGCAGCCGCCTTTCGTGGCGTACAAAATTAAAGCCACTCACTTTGTAGAGGAGACTTGGGGCTCCACGAGGGTGGTGAAAGCTAGTCTCTAGCCCCAAGGGTTCGGGAGATATAGGGCCGCAAAGTCGGTCCACATTCCCTATGGCGTTTCCCATGTTAAAGTTTCCCTATGGAGATTCCAATGTTAAATTTTCACCGGGACGAGGTCCACTTCTCCCGGTACTGTGACCCGGGTATAAGAGTGAGCCACACGCCCTTTGGTGAGCTCGTAGGGGAGGACTTGGGCTCTGCAACAACACCAGAAACGAGTCTCTAGCCCGAAAGGCACGCGAGATATAGAGACGCAAAGTCGGTGAAATTTCCTATGGCGATTTCAATGCATTTGACACTTAGACGATTTTTCATGCGGTTCCGCGCACTTTGTTCCGCGGCCACGGGCCCGCCGTAGCTCCAATCCTGACACATTTTGGCACACATAAACTAGAGATACTTGGCTTTCGAATGAGCCCGGGCTCGAATTTTTGTCACCCCGGGAAGGTGCATCGGGTGGGGGCATGTCGGTTTTGGTTTTGCCGCTCCTCGGCCGTGCAAGTGCGGAGCCTGCCCTTCCTAGAGGTAAGAGCCAAGTGTCCTGGGAGCTCCGCGAGCCTATCCGCGGATCTTTAGGTGCCTTGGCCGCGGAGCGGCACCGTTCCAAAGTGCGGTCCGGCGGATTTGGACCGGGTCATGGTAACCGATTTGCCCCAAACTCCCTGGGTAGATAGCCCTACATGTGCCCTTTCGAACGATGGTAGTCTTATTAGTGTGGCCCCAGGAGAACCGGAGATACGCGGGGCCAAAGTAGGTCATGGTAACCGATTTGCCCCAAACTCCCTGGGTAGATAGCCCTATATGTGCCCTTTCGAACGATGGTAGTCTTATTAGTGTGGCCCTAAGAGAACCGGAGATACGCGGGGCCAAAGTAGGTCAAGATTTGGCCGCGAAGGTCCACTTTGGCCCGGTACCGAGCAGCCGCCTTTCGTGGCGTACAAAATTAAAGCCACTCACTTTGTAGAGGAGACTTGGGGCTCCACGAGGGTGGTGAAAGCTAGTCTCTAGCCCCAAGGGTTCGGGAGATATAGGGCCGCAAAGTCGGTCCACATTCCCTATGGCGTTTCCCATGTTAAAGTTTCCCTATGGAGATTCCAATGTTAAATTTTCACCGGGACGAGGTCCACTTCTCCCGGTACTGTGACCCGGGTATAAGAGTGAGCCACACGCCCTTTGGTGAGCTCGTAGGGGAGGACTTGGGCTCTGCAACAACACCAGAAACGAGTCTCTAGCCCGAAAGGCACGCGAGATATAGAGCCGCAAAGTCGGAGAAATTTCCTATGGCGATTTCAATGCATTTGACACTTAGACGATTTTTCATGCGGTTCCGCGCACTTTGTTCCGCGGCCACGGGCCCGCCGTAGCTCCAATCCTGACACATTTTGGCACACATAAACTAGAGATACTTGGCTTTCGAATGAGCCCGGGCTCGAATTTTTGTCACCCCGGGAAGGTGCATAGGGTGGGGGCATGTCGGTTTTGGTTTTGCCGCTCCTCGGCCGTGCAAGTGCGGAGCCTGCCCTTCCTAGAGGTAAGAGCCAAGTGTCCTGGGAGCTCCGCGAGCCTATCCGCGGATCTTTAGGTGCCTTGGCCGCGAAGCGGCACCGTTCCAAAGTGCGGTCCGGCGGATTTGGACCGGGTCATGGTAACCGATTTGCCCCAAACTCCCTAGGTAGATAGCCCTACATGTGCCCTTTCGAACGATGGTAGTCTTATTAGTGTGGCCCCAGGAGAACCGGAGATACGCGGGGCCAAAGTAGGTCATGGTAACCGATTTGCCCCAAACTCCCTGGGTAGATAGCCCTATATGTGCCCTTTCGAACGATGGTAGTCTTATTAGTGTGGCCCTAAGAGAACCGGAGATACGCGGGGCCAAAGTAGGTCAAGATTTGGCCGCGAAGGTCCACTTTGGCCCGGTACCGAGCAGCCGCCTTTCGTGGCGTACAAAATTAAAGCCACTCACTTTGTAGAGGAGACTTGGGGCTCCACGAGGGTGGTGAAAGCTAGTCTCTAGCCCCAAGGGTTCGGGAGATATAGGGCCGCAAAGTCGGTCCACATTCCCTATGGCGTTTCCCATGTTAAAGTTTCCCTATGGAGATTCCAATGTTAAATTTTCACCGGGACGAGGTCCACTTCTCCCGGTACTGTGACCCGGGTATAAGAGTGAGCCACACGCCCTTTGGTGAGCTCGTAGGGGAGGACTTGGGCTCTGCAACAACACCAGAAACGAGTCTCTAGCCCGAAAGGCACGCGAGATATAGAGACGCAAAGTCGGTGAAATTTCCTATGGCGATTTCAATGCATTTGACACTTAGACGATTTTTCATGCGGTTCCGCGCACTTTGTTCCGCGGCCACGGGCCCGCCGTAGCTCCAATCCTGACACATTTTGGCACACATAAACTAGAGATACTTGGCTTTCGAATGAGCCCGGGCTCGAATTTTTGTCACCCCGGGAAGGTGCATCGGGTGGGGGCATGTCGGTTTTGGTTTTGCCGCTCCTCGGCCGTGCAAGTGCGGAGCCTGCCCTTCCTAGAGGTAAGAGCCAAGTGTCCTGGGAGCTCCGCGAGCCTATCCGCGGATCTTTAGGTGCCTTGGCCGCGGAGCGGCACCGTTCCAAAGTGCGGTCCGGCGGATTTGGACCGGGTCATGGTAACCGATTTGCCCCAAACTCCCTAGGTAGATAGCCCTACATGTGCCCTTTCGAACGATGGTAGTCTTATTAGTGTGGCCCCAGGAGAACCGGAGATACGCGGGGCCAAAGTAGGTCATGGTAACCGATTTGCCCCAAACTCCCTGGGTAGATAGCCCTATATGTGCCCTTTCGAACGATGGTAGTCTTATTAGTGTGGCCCTAAGAGAACCGGAGATACGCGGGGCCAAAGTAGGTCAAGATTTGGCCGCGAAGGTCCACTTTGGCCCGGTACCGAGCAGCCGCCTTTCGTGGCGTACAAAATTAAAGCCACTCACTTTGTAGAGGAGACTTGGGGCTCCACGAGGGTGGTGAAAGCTAGTCTCTAGCCCCAAGGGTTCGGGAGATATAGGGCCGCAAAGTCGGTCCACATTCCCTATGGCGTTTCCCATGTTAAAGTTTCCCTATGGAGATTCCAATGTTAAATTTTCACCGGGACGAGGTCCACTTCTCCCGGTACTGTGACCCGGGTATAAGAGTGAGCCACACGCCCTTTGGTGAGCTCGTAGGGGAGGACTTGGGCTCTGCAACAACACCAGAAACGAGTCTCTAGCCCGAAAGGCACGCGAGATATAGAGACGCAAAGTCGGTGAAATTTCCTATGGCGATTTCAATGCATTTGACACTTAGACGATTTTTCATGCGGTTCCGCGCACTTTGTTCCGCGGCCACGGGCCCGCCGTAGCTCCAATCCTGACACATTTTGGCACACATAAACTAGAGATACTTGGCTTTCGAATGAGCCCGGGCTCGAATTTTTGTCACCCCGGGAAGGTGCATCGGGTGGGGGCATGTCGGTTTTGGTTTTGCCGCTCCTCGGCCGTGCAAGTGCGGAGCCTGCCCTTCCTAGAGGTAAGAGCCAAGTGTCCTGGGAGCTCCGCGAGCCTATCCGCGGATCTTTAGGTGCCTTGGCCGCGGAGCGGCACCGTTCCAAAGTGCGGTCCGGCGGATTTGGACCGGGTCATGGTAACCGATTTGCCCCAAACTCCCTAGGTAGATAGCCCTACATGTGCCCTTTCGAACGATGGTAGTCTTATTAGTGTGGCCCCAGGAGAACCGGAGATACGCGGGGCCAAAGTAGGTCATGGTAACCGATTTGCCCCAAACTCCCTGGGTAGATAGCCCTATATGTGCCCTTTCGAACGATGGTAGTCTTATTAGTGTGGCCCTAAGAGAACCGGAGATACGCGGGGCCAAAGTAGGTCAAGATTTGGCCGCGAAGGTCCACTTTGGCCCGGTACCGAGCAGCCGCCTTTCGTGGCGTACAAAATTAAAGCCACTCACTTTGTAGAGGAGACTTGGGGCTCCACGAGGGTGGTGAAAGCTAGTCTCTAGCCCCAAGGGTTCGGGAGATATAGGGCCGCAAAGTCGGTCCACATTCCCTATGGCGTTTCCCATGTTAAAGTTTCCCTATGGAGATTCCAATGTTAAATTTTCACCGGGACGAGGTCCACTTCTCCCGGTACTGTGACCCGGGTATAAGAGTGAGCCACACGCCCTTTGGTGAGCTCGTAGGGGAGGACTTGGGCTCTGCAACAACACCAGAAACGAGTCTCTAGCCCGAAAGGCACGCGAGATATAGAGACGCAAAGTCGGTGAAATTTCCTATGGCGATTTCAATGCATTTGACACTTAGACGATTTTTCATGCGGTTCCGCGCACTTTGTTCCGCGGCCACGGGCCCGCCGTAGCTCCAATCCTGACACATTTTGGCACACATAAACTAGAGATACTTGGCTTTCGAATGAGCCCGGGCTCGAATTTTTGTCACCCCGGGAAGGTGCATCGGGTGGGGGCATGTCGGTTTTGGTTTTGCCGCTCCTCGGCCGTGCAAGTGCGGAGCCTACCCTTCCTAGAGGTAAGAGCCAAGTGTCCTGGGAGCTCCGCGAGCCTATCCGCGGATCTTTAGGTGCCTTGGCCGCGGAGCGGCACCGTTCCAAAGTGCGGTCCGGCGGATTTGGACCGGGTCATGGTAACCGATTTGCCCCAAACTCCCTAGGTAGATAGCCCTACATGTGCCCTTTCGAACGATGGTAGTCTTATTAGTGTGGCCCCAGGAGAACCGGAGATACGCGGGGCCAAAGTAGGTCATGGTAACCGATTTGCCCCAAACTCCCTGGGTAGATAGCCCTATATGTGCCCTTTCGAACGATGGTAGTCTTATTAGTGTGGCCCTAAGAGAACCGGAGATACGCGGGGCCAAAGTAGGTCAAGATTTGGCCGCGAAGGTCCACTTTGGCCCGGTACCGAGCAGCCGCCTTTCGTGGCGTACAAAATTAAAGCCACTCACTTTGTAGAGGAGACTTGGGGCTCCACGAGGGTGGTGAAAGCTAGTCTCTAGCCCCAAGGGTTCGGGAGATATAGGGCCGCAAAGTCGGTCCACATTCCCTATGGCGTTTCCCATGTTAAAGTTTCCCTATGGAGATTCCAATGTTAAATTTTCACCGGGACGAGGTCCACTTCTCCCGGTACTGTGACCCGGGTATAAGAGTGAGCCACACGCCCTTTGGTGAGCTCGTAGGGGAGGACTTGGGCTCTGCAACAACACCAGAAACGAGTCTCTAGCCCGAAAGGCACACGAGATATAGAGACGCAAAGTCGGTGAAATTTCCTATGGCGATTTCAATGCATTTGACACTTAGACGATTTTTCATGCGGTTCCGCGCACTTTGTTCCGCGGCCACGGGCCCGCCGTAGCTCCAATCCTGACACATTTTGGCACACATAAACTAGAGATACTTGGCTTTCGAATGAGCCCGGGCTCGAATTTTTGTCACCCCGGGAAGGTGCATCGGGTGGGGGCATGTCGGTTTTGGTTTTGCCGCTCCTCGGCCGTGCAAGTGCGGAGCCTGCCCTTCCTAGAGGTAAGAGCCAAGTGTCCTGGGAGCTCCGCGAGCCTATCCGCGGATCTTTAGGTGCCTTGGCCGCGGAGCGGCACCGTTCCAAAGTGCGGTCCGGCGGATTTGGACCGGGTCATGGTAACCGATTTGCCCCAAACTCCCTAGGTAGATAGCCCTACATGTGCCCTTTCGAACGATGGTAGTCTTATTAGTGTGGCCCCAGGAGAACCGGAGATACGCGGGGCCAAAGTAGGTCATGGTAACCGATTTGCCCCAAACTCCCTGGGTAGATAGCCCTATATGTGCCCTTTCGAACGATGGTAGTCTTATTAGTGTGGCCCTAAGAGAACCGGAGATACGCGGGGCCAAAGTAGGTCAAGATTTGGCCGCGAAGGTCCACTTTGGCCCGGTACCGAGCAGCCGCCTTTCGTGGCGTACAAAATTAAAGCCACTCACTTTGTAGAGGAGACTTGGGGCTCCACGAGGGTGGTGAAAGCTAGTCTCTAGCCCCAAGGGTTCGGGAGATATAGGGCCGCAAAGTCGGTCCACATTCCCTATGGCGTTTCCCATGTTAAAGTTTCCCTATGGAGATTCCAATGTTAAATTTTCACCGGGACGAGGTCCACTTCTCCCGGTACTGTGACCCGGGTATAAGAGTGAGCCACACGCCCTTTGGTGAGCTCGTAGGGGAGGACTTGTGCTCTGCAACAACACCAGAAACGAGTCTCTAGCCCGAAAGGCACGCAAGATATAGAGACGCAAAGTCGGTGAAATTTCCTAGGGCGATTTCAATGCATTTGACACTTAGACGATTTTTCATGCGGTTCCGCGCACTTTGTTCCGCGGCCACGGGCCCGCCGTAGCTCCAATCCTGACACATTTTGGCACACATAAACTAGAGATACTTGGCTTTCGAATGAGCCCGGGCTCGAATTTTTGTCACCCCGGGAAGGTGCATCGGGTGGGGGCATGTCGGTTTTGGTTTTGCCGCTCCTCGGCTGTGCAAGTGCAGAGCCTGCCCTTCCTAGAGGTAAGAGCCAAGTGTCCTGGGAGCTCCGCGAGCCTATCCGCGGATCTTTAGGTGCCTTGGCCGCGGAGCGGCACCGTTCCAAAATGCGGTCCGGCGGATTTGGACCGGGTCATGGTAACCGATTTGCCCCAAACTCCCTAGGTAGATAGCCCTACATGTGCCCTTTCGAACGATGGTAGTCTTATTAGTGTGGCCCCAGGAGAACCGGAGATACGCGGGGCCAAAGTAGGTCATGGTAACCGATTTGCCCCAAACTCCCTGGGTAGATAGCCCTATATGTGCCCTTTCGAACGATGGTAGTCTTATTAGTGTGGCCCTAAGAGAACCGGAGATACGCGGGGCCAAAGTAGGTCAAGATTTGGCCGCGAAGGTCCACTTTGGCCCGGTACCGAGCAGCCGCCTTTCGTGGCGTACAAAATTAAAGCCACTCACTTTGTAGAGGAGACTTGGGGCTCCACGAGGGTGGTGAAAGCTAGTCTCTAGCCCCAAGGGTTCGGGAGATATAGGGCCGCAAAGTCGGTCCACATTCCCTATGGCGTTTCCCATGTTAAAGTTTCCCTATGGAGATTCCAATGTTAAATTTTCACCGGGACGAGGTCCACTTCTCCCGGTACTGTGACCCGGGTATAAGAGTGAGCCACACGCCCTTTGGTGAGCTCGTAGGGGAGGACTTGGGCTCTGCAACAACACCAGAAACGAGTCTCTAGCCCGAAAGGCACGCGAGATATAGAGACGCAAAGTCGGTGAAATTTCCTATGGCGATTTCAATGCATTTGACACTTAGACGATTTTTCATGCGGTTCCGCGCACTTTGTTCCGCGGCCACGGGCCCGCCGTAGCTCCAATCCTGACACATTTTGGCACACATAAACTAGAGATACTTGGCTTTCGAATGAGCCCGGGCTCGAATTTTTGTCACCCCGGGAAGGTGCATCGGGTGGGGGCATGTCGGTTTTGGTTTTGCCGCTCCTCGGCCGTGCAAGTGCGGAGCCTGCCCTTCCTAGAGGTAAGAGCCAAGTGTCCTGGGAGCTCCGCGAGCCTATCCGCGGATCTTTAGGTGCCTTGGCCGCGGAGCGGCACCGTTCCAAAGTGCGGTCCGGCGGATTTGGACCGGGTCATGGTAACCGATTTGCCCCAAACTCCCTAGGTAGATAGCCCTACATGTGCCCTTTCGAACGATGGTAGTCGTATTAGTGTGGCCCCAGGAGAACCGGAGATACGCGGGGCCAAAGTAGGTCATGGTAACCGATTTGCCCCAAACTCCCTGGGTAGATAGCCCTATATGTGCCCTTTCGAACGATGGTAGTCTTATTAGTGTGGCCCTAAGAGAACCGGAGATACGCGGGGCCAAAGTAGGTCAAGATTTGGCCGCGAAGGTCCACTTTGGCCCGGTACCGAGCAGCCGCCTTTCGTGGCGTACAAAATTAAAGCCACTCACTTTGTAGAGGAGACTTGGGGCTCCACGAGGGTGGTGAAAGCTAGTCTCTAGCCCCAAGGGTTCGGGAGATATAGGGCCGCAAAGTCGGTCCACATTCCCTATGGCGTTTCCCATGTTAAAGTTTCCCTATGGAGATTCCAATGTTAAATTTTCACCGGGACGAGGTCCACTTCTCCCGGTACTGTGACCCGGGTATAAGAGTGAGCCACACGCCCTTTGGTGAGCTCGTAGGGGAGGACTTGGGCTCTGCAACAACACCAGAAACGAGTCTCTAGCCCGAAAGGCACGCGAGATATAGAGACGCAAAGGCGGTGAAATTTCCTATGGCGATTTCAATGCATTTGACACTTAGACGATTTTTCATGCGGTTCCGCGCACTTTGTTCCGCGGCCACGGGCCCGCCGTAGCTCCAATCCTGACACATTTTGGCACACATAAACTAGAGATACTTGGCTTTCGAATGAGCCCGGGCTCGAATTTTTGTCACCCCGGGAAGGTGCATCGGGTGGGGGCATGTCGGTTTTGGTTTTGCCGCTCCTCGGCCGTGCAAGTGCGGAGCCTGCCCTTCCTAGAGGTAAGAGCCAAGTGTCCTGGGAGCTCCGCGAGCCTATCCGCGGATCTTTAGGTGCCTTGGCCGCGGAGCGGCACCGTTCCAAAGTGCGGTCCGGCGGATTTGGACCGGGTCATGGTAACCGATTTGCCCCAAACTCCCTAGGTAGATAGCCCTACATGTGCCCTTTCGAACGATGGTAGTCTTATTAGTGTGGCCCCAGGAGAACCGGAGATACGCGGGGCCAAAGTAGGTCATGGTAACCGATTTGCCCCAAACTCCCTGGGTAGATAGCCCTATATGTGCCCTTTCGAACGATGGTAGTCTTATTAGTGTGGCCCTAAGAGAACCGGAGATACGCGGGGCCAAAGTAGGTCAAGATTTGGCCGCGAAGGTCCACTTTGGCCCGGTACCGAGCAGCCGCCTTTCGTGGCGTACAAAATTAAAGCCACTCACTTTGTAGAGGAGACTTGGGGCTCCACGAGGGTGGTGAAAGCTAGTCTCTAGCCCCAAGGGTTCGGGAGATATAGGGCCGCAAAGTCGGTCCACATTCCCTATGGCGTTTCCCATGTTAAAGTTTCCCTATGGAGATTCCAATGTTAAATTTTCACCGGGACGAGGTCCACTTCTCCCGGTACTGTGACCCGGGTATAAGAGTGAGCCACACGCCCTTTGGTGAGCTCGTAGGGGAGGACTTGGGCTCTGCAACAACACCAGAAACGAGTCTCTAGCCCGAAAGGCACGCGAGATATAGAGACGCAAAGTCGGTGAAATTTCCTATGGCGATTTCAATGCATTTGACACTTAGACGATTTTTCATGCGGTTCCGCGCACTTTGTTCCGCGGCCACGGGCCCGCCGTAGCTCCAATCCTGACACATTTTGGCACACATAAACTAGAGATACTTGGCTTTCGAATGAGCCCGGGCTCGAATTTTTGTCACCCCGGGAAGGTGCATCGGGTGGGGGCATGTCGGTTTTGGTTTTGCCGCTCCTCGGCCGTGCAAGTGCGGAGCCTGCCCTTCCTAGAGGTAAGAGCCAAGTGTCCTGGGAGCTCCGCGAGCCTATCCGCGGATCTTTAGGTGCCTTGGCCGCGGAGCGGCACCGTTCCAAAGTGCGGTCCGGCGGATTTGGACCGGGTCATGGTAACCGATTTGCCCCAAACTCCCTAGGTAGATAGCCCTACATGTGCCCTTTCGAACGATGGTAGTCTTATTAGTGTGGCCCCAGGAGAACCGGAGATACGCGGGGCCAAAGTAGGTCATGGTAACCGATTTGCCCCAAACTCCCTGGGTAGATAGCCCTATATGTGCCCTTTCGAACGATGGTAGTCTTATTAGTGTGGCCCTAAGAGAACCGGAGATACGCGGGGCCAAAGTAGGTCAAGATTTGGCCGCGAAGGTCCACTTTGGCCCGGTACCGAGCAGCCGCCTTTCGTGGCGTACAAAATTAAAGCCACTCACTTTGTAGAGGAGACTTGGGGCTCCACGAGGGTGGTGAAAGCTAGTCTCTAGCCCCAAGGGTTCGGGAGATATAGGGCCGCAAAGTCGGTCCACATTCCCTATGGCGTTTCCCATGTTAAAGTTTCCCTATGGAGATTCCAATGTTAAATTGTCACCGGGACGAGGTCCACTTCTCCCGGTACTGTGACCCGGGTATAAGAGTGAGCCACACGCCCTTTGGTGAGCTCGTAGGGGAGGACTTGGGCTCTGCAACAACACCAGAAACGAGTCTCTAGCCCGAAAGGCACGCGAGATATAGAGACGCAAAGTCGGTGAAATTTCCTATGGCGATTTCAATGCATTTGACACTTAGACGATTTTTCATGCGGTTCCGCGCACTTTGTTCCGCGGCCACGGGCCCGCCGTAGCTCCAATCCTGACACATTTTGGCACACATAAACTAGAGATACTTGGCTTTCGAATGAGCCCGGGCTCGAATTTTTGTCACCCCGGGAAGGTGCATCGGGTGGGGGCATGTCGGTTTTGGTTTTGCCGCTCCTCGGCCGTGCAAGTGCGGAGCCTGCCCTTCCTAGAGGTAAGAGCCAAGTGTCCTGGGAGCTCCGCGAGCCTATCCGCGGATCTTTAGGTGCCTTGGCCGCGGAGCGGCACCGTTCCAAAGTGCGGTCCGGCGGATTTGGACCGGGTCATGGTAACCGATTTGCCCCAAACTCCCTAGGGTAGATAGCCCTACATGTGCCCTTTCGAACGATGGTAGTCTTATTAGTGTGGCCCCAGGAGAACCGGAGATACGCGGGGCCAAAGTAGGTCATGGTAACCGATTTGCCCCAAACTCCCTGGGTAGATAGCCCTATATGTGCCCTTTCGAACGATGGTAGTCTTATTAGTGTGGCCCTAAGAGAACCGGAGATACGCGGGGCCAAAGTAGGTCAAGATTTGGCCGCGAAGGTCCACTTTGGCCCGGTACCGAGCAGCCGCCTTTCGTGGCGTACAAAATTAAAGCCACTCACTTTGTAGAGGAGACTTGGGGCTCCACGAGGT